>NC_069783.1:42926488-43151488 GCF_027406575.1 Nycticebus coucang
ATTTTATACTTTTAACTCTTTTATTTTGCACAACTTTACATGGTAGGTACCATTATTATCCTAACTTTATAGATGAGAACACTGAGGCAAAGAGAGGTTAGGCACCTTGCCTGGGATTACACAGTAAATAACTGGCAGAACCACTTGGTTGGAATGTTAATAATCTGTCTCCAGGGCCTTTCTCTCACTCTTTCATAAACATAGGTTGTCTATTGCCAGGTGAAGTGGGTCACATCTATAATCTAAGCCCTTTGGGAGGATAAAGTGGGAGGATCACTTGAGGCCAGGAGTTTGAGACAAGCCTGTGCAAATAGAGCAAGACCCCATTTATACAAAAAATTTTAAAATTAGCCAGATATGATGGCACGTGTCTGTAGTTCCAGCTATTTGGGGAGCTGAGCCCAAGAGTTTGCAGTTACAGTGAGCTATGATCATACTACCGTACTCTTGCCAGGGTGACAGAGTGAGACTCTGCCTTAAAAAAAAGTTGTCTTGGAATATATCTCATAATTAAAATGAGTGTCTGTAGATATGTGGGACTTCTCCTTTGAGGGAAAGAAGAGGATGCCCAGGAAAGAAATGGAAAGGAGAAAAGCCAAAGTCAGTCTGAGGGTCCGATTCTTCTCAGCTAATCTAAGTTAATGGTCCTTAGTGGGTCTGGGGATAGGGTGAGGGAAGACTTATGGGGCTTGAGAATTTATTCAGATCCTACAGCGCTTTTGCGTGTCCCGGAGGACCTAGATACCCTGTAGAAGATCACCATTGAAGAGAGCCACTGGGGAGATGTCCTGTCCTCCGTTGAGTGGTGTAGATGTTACTCATAGTCCTCTGCAAGCAAAATAAACTCATGCCGCTCTCCTATCCCTCAAAAGCATCATTCCCTCGTGATAACAGCTTGAAGTCTAAATGAGGTTTAAATGCAGACGTGCCTTCTTAAACATAGGGTTCCTTAAGTATGGTTTCTCTCTGAAGCCCTATGAACCAAAGAGAGGTCATCTACCCCACCCTTATTTACAGGTGGGACAGACATTGGGTAACTACTAAGGATGTTCTTATTCAAAAAGCAAAGGACAGGAGGCACAGGGCAATCATCGGTCAGTAGCCATCCAGCCCAGTACATGTTGTCTGGTCCATGATTAGGGCTCAGTGTTATTCCTTGGGAGTTGTTCATTTTGGCTCTTGGCTCTGCTGTGGGTTTCTTGGTTTCATTCTCTAAGTCATCCTTTCATTCCTGTAAGAAATGTGGTCTGTATTTACAACTGAGTAAGCCTATAACCTGCTTTAAAAATGTAGGAGTCAAAAGGCCTTTTTCCATTTAAAAAAATTTATAAAATACATATAACATAAAAGTTACCATCTTAATCATTTGAAGTGTACAGTTCAGTAGCATTAAGTACATTGATGTTGTATAACTTCTGTTCATTTTATACTCTTATCTGTCCCTTTTAGTCTAAACTGATACAATGCCTTTGAAAACTGTAGGCTTACTGTGAATGTTATAATCCCTTAGAGTAGACAAAAGTCAAACTGACTAATATGCCTTCTCTTCCTTGGGCTGCCTCGGAGTCTGCTGTGGGACAACATTCATAAAATACTTAGAAGCCCTATTATTATCAGAGAAGGCCTTCTAGACATGGTCGTAAGATCTTTAGTAGTTCTTTTGCCCGTCTGAAAGTTTTATGAGGCATCATCTTAAATCATTCTGGAGTTTTAAAGCCACACTCTGAGATACTTTTACTTTGATATTTTTTCTTGACAGCACCTTGGTTTTGCTCTTTACCTTAAAGAAATCTCTTAATTTGAGAAATATATTTCCATCTGGAGATTCTAGGAATAGAAACACATTGAGTTTTTCAGCCTAGCAAGTCCCAGATCCTTTATATTGCCCCTAAATTTTGCTTGGCAACTGATTAGTTCATTCTTGCGTTCATCTTTCTCCTCTTACATTTTATCACAGGCAGCAAAAAGAAGCCAGGAAGTACTTGTAGTATTCTGCCTGGAGATATCCTTTGCTGGGTCACAATTTATTAAGATCATTACCTATTTTTGCATTTTTCCACAGGCACAGTACTGCTAAATTTTAAACATAAAAATGATCTTCTTTTTCCTCTTAATAGTTTCCAGCAACATCTTTGTTGCATCCTTTACTTTAACCCTCAGCGTTAGCTCCTGTTCTAAAACGAGTGCCGTGTGTTTTAGATTTTGTTACAATAGCAGCTACACTTCCAGTAACAAAATTTGTTCTAGTTATCTTTGCTATATTAAAAAGAATCACACCAACCTTGGTAATGTAAAACCATGACTATTTAACTTTGCTCAAGATCTTATAGGTCAAGAATTTGAGAAGGGCTCAGGGATATGACTCTTCCCTGCTACATGTTTGTGGCCTCTGCTGGAGGCTGGAGGATCCACTTCTAAGATGATTTCTTTGCTCAGACATCTGATACCTGAGTCTGGGATGACTTCAAGGTTTAATTGGGACTGTGGACTGGAGTCCCTATAAATGACCTCTCTATGTGGCGTGGGCTTCTAATATGGTTATGCTGGGTTCTTAGAGGGAGTGTCCTGAGAGGCGCCTCCAGAGAGCAAGCATTTCAAAAGGTCAGACCAGTTGTTCTAGCCTTAGAAATCACATAGCATTACTTCCTCTGAACTTCATTGGTTGAAGCAGCCCCAAATCGCCAAGATTCGAGGGAAAGGAACAGTGAATTCACCTCTTAATAGGAAGAGGTATCATAACATTTTGGGTTCATGTTTTAAAACCGACACAGGGCTGGTAAAATTCAGGGATAATACAGTCTTATCTTCACGGTTCAGTAACTTTACTCCTAAATCCCTGCATCCGACAACCAGGAGTTACTCCTTCAAGAACTAACCTTGGAGTCTTCAAGATACTATTTTATTAAGGATAAGAAAATTTCTTTTTTTTTTTTTATTGTTGGAGATTCATTGAGGGTACAGTAAGCCAGGTTACACTGATTGCATTTGTTAGGTAAAGGCCCTCTTGCAATCATGTCTTGCCCCCAGAAGGTGTGGCACACACCAAGGCCCCACCTCTCTCCCTCCTTCCCTCTCTCTGAAGGATAAGAAAATTTCTGTGCAAAGTTATTATTATTATCACTTTCCTTTTTGTTAATGATCTTCTCTGTTTTCTCCTCTTTCTTCTTTTTTCCTCTTCCTTGTTATTCTTGTTTCTCTTCCTCCTCTAGTGTTCTTACACCTTCCTTCTCTCTCATCTTCTTCATCATCAAGCAAGGTGCCGGGCATCCTTTAGTATCTATTTTTATTTGTCATTTTTAGCTGTGGTTAGCTCTGAAGACCTGAAATCTATGACATATCTCAAGCAAAAAAATCTAAAAAGAGGACAAGAATACAATAGAGAAAATAAATACCAGCAAAAGCTAAACTAACTATTAGAGAGTATTTTCATCCTGAGTGTACGCTGTATCAGTAAAGTTGAAGGAAATTCTTATAAAGCAACATATAGTCTGGTGTCTTGACTTCTAGGGACATAAAGTCCAAGAAGCCATTGGACTTTCCAGTTTCCCACAGGTAACTAGTGTACATATTTCCAGTACAGGAGAAAGAAGGAAACTGCTAACTTTGCACTGATCTTGTACTGTCAGAGAAAGAAGTGTATTTTCCAGAAGAATCTACATGTATTCCATGAGTTTAGAAAAACACAAATTTATAATATCCCTTTCTTGAGCTCTTAACAGAGTCACTTGTCAGTCATATATGCTAAAGGAGGAGTATAGTGACGTGGTGACTCAAAAATCATTGTTGTAGACTCTGTGAGGGTTACACCTTACTTGCTTTATTTTATTTGAGCCCGTACTGACTTGCAGTGTAAAGAGTATACTAGGACCCATCTATATAGCAGATAAATCAGCAATCAGCTTAATATTTTAAACTTTAAATTGATAATCCACGTAGCAAACAATGTCTTCCCAAAAAGTAAAGGGACTCTGGAAATGAAGTAGGTGAGTCAGAATGGTTCATATGAACTTTGAGCAGGAATTTAAAAATAGCATTTCTTAGTAACTCAAATAACTTGCCTCAGATTTACTCACAGAAATCCACAATGATTTAAAATGTCAACACAACTTTATTGTCTTAAGATTTTTCTGCCATGCACTCACACCCATTATGTACTGCACATAACACTTCTAAGACATTGATGTAATTATTCACATTGTGTACTTTCCTTATTAGACTAGAAGTTCCATGGGGATATTAGGTCTACATTGTTTCTCTCTGTATCCTCGACACTTGTGTGTATTTATTCAAAAAATGAACTAAACACTATAACTTAAGAATTTTCTGCTTTATCTATTCATTAATACCCCGTGGTACATATACATGTAATTCCTAATTTTTGTAGTTAGCTATGCCTTACCTTGATCCAGGGAAACTTAGCCCTTTTCTCATTCTGTTGGAATTATTTGCATATTTACTTGTATATAACAACTGCGACTCCTTTTGGCCAAAGGCCATGTCCTATTCATCATTAATCTACCTTGGCACAAATGCTTAGAATCCAGCAATTATTTGTGGAATGATGAAATGAATGAATGATTTTTTTCAAATAATAGACATTATTCTTCCTAAGATCTTTCCTTTTTTATTTTAAGCACTTTAAGAGCCTCTGCATGAGTGCAAAGTATCATAATAAAAATAACCAATTTCGCTTGTTAAGCATCCCTTTATATCATTTTCATTAAATAGTCATTCAAACCCTTCTATTTTATATGAGAATAAGTGAGATCAAAATATTCAGCATACATTAGTAATTATAGTAATAGTAGTAGTACTGGTTTTTTTTAGGCATTTGTACAAATGTTTCAGGTTAGATGACAAAAACATGTATATTAAATTAGATTATTATTTTAAAACTGTCCATGTTTGGCTTGTTCATGATTGAAGTCCAACTACAACCATTTAAAATTATCCTCATAAATACTAAAAAGATATTCTTGTCTTTTAAAAATATTACTACACATTTTCACAGTAAAAAGTAAAATTATTTCCATTTTTTTGAGTAAGGCATGCTTTATACTGTCAGCTGAAGAATTACAAGGTTCATACATTTGGAAAGGAGAACTTTATTTCTCATAATGAGTTGTGGCCTACCAGGAGGCCAGTCTGACAGACTAGGAAGCAGAGCCCCTGGTCAGAAGCCGGAAACAAACTTGGAGGGACAGGCAATAGTAACAGGAATTTACGCTGAGTGAGATGGCCAAATACGCATATTTAACAAGCTCCAGGCGTAAAGGAGTAACATGCACATGAGCAGTTGAGCTTCATGTCCCTCCACAGGTTGCAGATACAAAAATGGTGGTGTTTGTGTGATTTGAGGGTAGAGTTTTGAGCACTCTGATGTCAGAAGATGGAGCAGAGGACACAGAAACCCTTTGCATCTATCTTCTGTCCAGAACCACTCTGTGGTTGGTGGTCCCTTATCAGGAAAGAATGCTGGTCATTTGTTCCATTGAAACTGTGAAAAGGGAAGAGCATCTGAAATTCGTGATGGAGCAAATCTTTTCAAAAGGCTGGTACCGTTTAACCCTCAGGGAAGAAAGCCTAATGACAGTTAACAAGGGAGGAGGTATAATGAGGTGTGTCCACCCCATCATGGCTGGGATCTCAGATTTTTTTTTTTTTTTAATCTAAAAGGTTTTTTTATTGTTTGGGGTTCATTGAGGGTACAGAGAATTAGGTTACACTGATCACATTTGTTAGGTAAAGTCCCTCTTATAATTGTGTCCCATCCCCAAGAGGTGTGCCACACCCCATGACCCCCATCCCGGTCTCTCCTCCCCTCTCCCCACTTCCTTGTTGTCCTGCCCCATCTTGAATTGATTTGAGTTTTTCTCTTACGAGGGTATTTATTAGATTGTCTATTGGCTTCATATTAGAATTGAGTACATTGGATTCTTGCTTCTACATTCTTGTGATACATTACTAAGAATATGTTCCACCTCCATCCAAGTTAATACAAAAGATGTAAAGTCTCCATCTTTTTTAGTGGCTCAATAGTATTCCATGGTATACATATCCCACAGCTTGTTAATCTGTTCCTGGGTTGGTGAGCATCTAGGTTGTTTCCACTTTTGGCAATTGTAAATTTAGTTTCTGTAAACAGTCTACTGCAAATGTCCTTGTGATAAAAAGATTTTTTTCTTCTGAGTAGATGCCTAGTAATGGGATTTCAGGATCAAATGGGAGGTCTAATTTGAATTCTTTGAGAATTCTCCATACTTCCTTCCAAAAAGGTTGTATTAGTTTACAGTCCCACAAGCAGTGTGAAAGTGTTCCCTTCTCTCCACATCCACGCCAGCATCTACAGCTTTGAGACTTTGTGAAGTGGGCTATTCACTAGGGTTAGTTAATATCTCAGGGTGGTTTTGATTTTCATTTCTTTGATGATTAGGGACAATGAACATTTTTAGAGAGATCTCAGGTTTTTTTTTTGTTTGTTTGTTTGCAGTTTTTGGCCGGGGCTGGGCTTGAACCTGCCACCTCTGGCATATGGGGCTGGCACCCTACCCCTTTGAGCCACAGGCACCGCCCAGGGGGATCTTAAGGTATCTCTGGGATCCCTTTGAGAGGTAAGTTGATCATGAGGCTTAGGATTTTATTTTTATTTCTCAACACCATCCTATGTCATACAGTTCTTATCATCATTTTATTAGGAGGGGATTACTATATTCACATTATAGATGAAAAACTGAGGCCCAGAGGTAATTCATTTCTCTAAAGTCAATACCTAATACCCCGTTTCTCCGAAAATAAGACTTACTTACAGGAAAGATAAGATGTCCCCTGAAAATAAGACCTAGCGCATCTTTGGGAGCACACCTTAAAATAAGACACTATCTTATTTTCGGGGAAACAGGGTAAGTAGCAGAGCTAGAATTCAATCCTGGATCTATCTAGACCCCAAGGCTTGTTGTCTTAAGCCATGTGCCTCTTTCTCAAGATTTCAATGTGAAATTTTGTCCCCATAAGTTGAATACAAATATAAATAATGTTACGAAATGAATAGCCATTTACCTTAGAAAATGCAAAAATTTAAGGACATTCCCAGGTAACTTCCTATTTTTTCTACCTATAGATATAAAGGCTGTATTAGTTACAGTTCTCCAGAGTTATAGAACCAATTTCTTTTGTAATAAAAAATTTCAAGAATATACAAATAGTAGAGAACACAATATATGTGGAGACAAAAGTGATTCCATCTTGGATGCTAATCCGCCTTCTAGACTTCTTCTTAACCCCAGTCCTGGCAATGCCTCCTGATTCCTACTTCATTGACTGTCCTTAGTTTAAGAACAAGTACTCATTATAAGTTCCACATTTATATCAAAGCAACCTTGATGTTATTACACAAGCTGTGACCTACATAGCATTCTTGCCTGTTCTGGAGAGTTGCCTGTAATTGTCTGTATAGAGCATGTATACCCTTTCTCTGTGATTTATATGTGGAGATCTACCTGTCTTGTGGCCTAAGTTCCCCAATAAATCACTTTACACCAACAAACTGTATTTGTCTACCTTTTTTTTTTTTTATTTTGCTCCTTTGACATTTTGGGGCCACTTTGCGTAAATGACTCTTATGGAACCATATAGGATATGTTGAGCCCCCTATAAACTACTCATTCCTCAGTTACCAACACTTGGCCAATCTCTTTTCATCTATCCCTCCACCTATTGTGACCCCCCACCCACCAATTGAATTTCTTAAAATAATTCATAGACATCATAGCACTTAATATTATTTTGGGGTTTTGTTTGGTTTTGCTATAAGGTCCCACTCTTCTCCCTAAGCCAGAGTGCAGTGGTGTCGTCTTAGCTCACTGCAACCTCAAACTGCTGGGCTCAAGCAGTCCTTCTGCTTCAACCTCCTACATAGCTGGGACTATAGGCGTGTGTCATGCCTGGCTAATTTTTGAAAATTTTTTTATAGAGATGGGGTCTCTATGTTGCTCAGGTTGATCTTGAACTTCTAAGCTTAAGCAACCCTCCTGCCTTAGACTACCAAAGTGCTGGGATTGCAGGTGCAAGCCACTGTTCTCAGCCTTGGTATGTATTTTAAAAGTGACATACTTTAGGACATATGTTATGAGACAAAAGCATTAACAAAGCCATTATCATACCTTTAATAGTGCGAATAATTCCTTAATATCACCAAATATTTAATTATTGTTCAAATTTTCCTACTGTCTCATAACTTTCTCTTTCTCTTTTTTTAAACTGTTGCTTTTTTGACTCACATCCAAACAACATCTACACATTGCCTTTGTCTCTTTTATCCCTAGTTTCAAACTCCTCCCTTGTTTTCCCCTTCCCAAGAAACTGGGTCATTTACTCTGTTGTTTTTCACTTTCATGATTTGCTGGTTGCCTTTCTGTAGTATTGTTTAACGCATTTTTCTTCTGTGAAGCGGTAGTCAACTTAAGAAGCCTGATCTGATTCAGGTTCAATTTTTTGGTGAGACTATTTCCTTGGCAGTACTCTGTATTTTCATTTCAACCAAGTATCTGATTGTCTCTGTTTTATGATGTTAGTGGCCATTATTTACAAAGTGGTGATATCCGAATGTGTTTATCTTTCTTCACTTATTAGCTGGAATACTTCTATAAAGAGAAACTGTTTCTTATCCATAACCTGACGTACAGTTCATGTAGAAAAGGCAGATTAAATGCTTGATTTCTTTTCCTTTATCTGCCAGTTTTCAGAATAATGAATTGGTTTCCTAGCATGCTTCAAGGGAGACCAGGCAAGTTTCATTTGGTTTGTTTCTTTAGTACGGACTCATAGATTTTGAACCTATTTGAAATCCTATCCAATCCATGTGTTATTATTCTATTAATGCTCAAACTTGAAAATGAACATAAAATTTAGAAATGAGATCAGTTAAAGGTGATTACATTATAAATAATTTCCCCATAGAATTTATTTAACTAAAAAACTTCCTGGTGTAGTTACACATGATTTTTCAGGAATATATTACATAAAGTTAATTGTGCACAGGGACTTTCTGCATGTACACTTAAATAAATATGTTAGTGTATATCTCTGCGACTGTATGACACCTGGAAGAAGGATTTCATGTTCACCTTTATACAAGGAATCCCGAGCCATGTGCCATGTGCTGGTTTGTGTCTGGGGTGGCAGCCATTCTGTAGCAGCTCTTCCAGACCTTAAACACCAGCACGGTATCCTCAGAGTAAGTTCTTCAACTCTGAGCACGGGAGGGGAGCCAGACTGACACTCAAGTGATTTGTCAGGTGTGCCTGCATTTTCATGGTATTCCTATCGAAGACGTTTGTCCTAAGTGTCAAATTGCTGATTTTTCTAGTGACTAAAAGGTTTCATGGGGACTTCTGTTGTTATTTACATGTATATGGAGAAAATTGCAATACGTGAGTAATTTGAGAAATTTCAACAGTTTCAGCAGTAGTGATGTAGAAATTGAATGGGTTTCAAATACAATATTCCAGTGCAGTGCCGCATATATAATATATGTGCAGCATATGCTGAGGTCTTTTTCAAAACATTTACATTAAACCTGTCAGGTATTTATGAATAGCAAAAATTAATTTCCCCTTGTTCTGTCATCCGTTAGAGAAATGGATTTGAGCCTGGAAGACTGTATTTCCTGCATACCAGAACAGCTCACTTCAATGTCATAGTATTACACCAGGTGGCCTTCTGAGAGTCAGCTTAATGTGATTTCAAATGATAGGGTAGAGAATGTGAGGGAAATTAAAATAGTATCATACTTATGATTTAAAAGCAAGTTAATTACAAGGGCTTGTTAATAAACAAAGAAAAATTCTGAATGTATTATCTGTTATATAGCATATCAATAACAAGTGTGATGGTTTGAAAGCAAAAAAAAAAATCTACCACTATGTGACTTTGAGATGACTTAAAAATATTTAATTAAATTGTTGACAAATGTGTTAGTCTACTAATGGCCTCATAGCATTTGAAAGAATTTTTAGATATTCATTTTAGCTCTTAAGGCCCTTCTAAAAGCATTGTTTAACTGAAAAGATTAGCTACATTGTTAGCATTTTATCTAGAAAATCACTGATGATGTGTTTGATGTGAATGATTCTAACAGCACTGTACTTTTCAATGTTTAGTCAATGTATTTTAGCCAACTGGACGTTTTTAAGATTCTTAAAGGGCCAAAGCACAGGCAATATCACTATTGCTGAAACAGGACCCCATTTCATTTGATGAATGATGTAATATTTTGTGATGGTTATGGGTGATTGCTTTGCCAATGCTTCTGTCTCACAGGTTAGGGGAAAGAAAGGGAAGTGTATCTGGTGCATTTTAAGAAATTGTTTGAATTCTGTTTTTTAAAATCATTCTGAAATTTTAATATGTAGAATTAAAAATGCCCACTATTGGGCGGCGCCTGTGGCTCAGCGGGTAGGGCGCCGGCCCCATATGCTGAGGGTGGCGGGTTCAAACCCAGCCCCGGCCAAACTGCAACAACAAAAAAATAGCCGGGCGTTGTGGCGGGCGCCTGTAGTCCCAGCTACTTGGGAGGCTGAGTCAAGAGAATCGCCTAAGCCCCAGGATTTGGAGGTTGCTGTGAGCTGTGTGACGCCACGGCACTCTACCGAGGGCGATAAGGTGAGACTCTGTCTCTACAAAAAAAAAAAAAATGCCCACTATTTATTAACCTGTGGCATTTCCCAATATTTCCAAATCTAGAGTTTAAAAAAAATTATTAAGAATTTAATAGTGTGGTAATCTTAGAGGGAACAAGAAATAATGGCAAGATCTTCCCCAGTATACATAGAAACTTGCTCCCTATACCTATACATATTGATAAAAAGAACAGAAGCTGATTTTTAAAGTACATAGCTTATAAACATCTCATTTTCTAGTCACAAAACAAATGGAGGATGATTCTTCCCTTTCTGAATCATACTCTTAGGTAGTTAATAAATCTATACTTTTAAATATTATTCTAAGGAATTTTAATAGTTTTTGTTTCAATGTGTTTGTAAGATTAAGAATTAAGGCCGGGGGCGGCACCTGTGGCTCAGTTGGTAAGGCGCAGGCCCCATATACCGAGGGTGGCGGGTTCAAACCCGGCCCCTGCTGAACTGCTGCAACAAAAAAATAGCTGGGCGTTGTGGCGGGCGCCTGTAGTCCCAGCTACTCGGGAGGCTGAGGCAAGAGAATTGCTTAAGCCCAGGAGTTGGAGGTTGCTGTGAGCTGTGTGATGCCATGGCACTCTACCGAGGGCCATAAAGTGAGACTCTGTCTCTACAAAAAAAAAATAATAATAATAATTAAGTCCGGGCGCAGTGACTCATGCCTGTAACCCTAGCACTCTGGGAGGCCCAAATGGATAGATTGCTTGAGGTCAGTAGTTCAAGACCAGCCTGAGCAAGAGCGAGACCCCACCTCTAAAAACTAGCTGAGCATTGTGGTGGGCGTAGTCCCAGCTACGTGGGAGGCTGAGATAAGAGGATCATTTGAGCCCAAGAGTGTGAGGTTGCTGTGAGCTGTGATGACACCACAGCTGTCAACCAAGGGCAACATAGTGAGACTCTGTCTCGAACAAACAAAAAAAGATTAAAAATTAAGTCTAACTTTTAACAGGTTTTCTTTTAAATAATGGGTCCAATTCAACAGGGATACAAGGAGTTCAAATCCTAGAAATAGATGGCTCTACTTATACAATGTTTTTGTGTGTGTGTGGTTTTCTTTTTAAAAATTGACCTGTTTATAGCCGGGTGTTGTGGCAGGTGTTTGTAGTCCCAGTTACTAGGGAGGCTGAGGCAAGATGATTGCTTGAGCCCAAGAGTTTGAGGTTGCTGTGGTTCTATAGCACTTTATCCTGGGTGATAGAGTGAGACACTGTCTCAAGAAAGAAAAAGAAAAAAAATTGCCCTGTTTGATATACCATGAAATAATTTGAGACTCTACAATCCCATTTTACAGGACTTCTTTGTAAAATCCAGCTATTTTAAGATTTTTTTAATGTCCTGGTTGACAGCCCACAGCTAACACTGCTGCGTCTATGTGGATACAAGAAATTTCATTTGAATAAGAAAGATAGCTGACATTAGAGTCAGTTTTATTAGAAGCCATGGCATTATTAGTCACAGGAATCAATACTTTGGTTCTAGTCATTTATCTCTTTTTTTCACAGGGCTTTCCACTTGGTGATTATTGTTTATTAACATTATGTATATCTATTTTTATCTAAAATACACAGTAATGCTGCAAATCTCCCTGGTACCAATCCATCTATTTTACTTGCAGTTTGTCCATGCCATAGCAATTTTGATAAACCTTGGAATTTCATGTTATTACTCTTATATATCTGCAGTTGCATAAAGATTCCCTTAAGAAAAATAAGGCAAATGTTTTTAAATACACTTGAGAAAAATATGATTTCCGCATTTTGTTGTCTTACCATAGTTTTAAAGTGCTGTGTCATAATTCTAAGGCATCTGTAAGCATTAGAAAATAAAAGGCAGGAAAGGATATTTTTAGGAACTATTCAGCTAAGTTGAACAAATGTCCTGTCACAGTAATTGAGGATTAGGACTCTTGATTCCATTCGGTGTAGTGCTCTCCCCAGTCCTGTGTATAGTACGTACGTATGTAGGTACATGCATTTTATGAATATGACTCTTTGCTAATCTAGTGTCATTTTTATCAACGTTTTAATCAGTGAGTTATTTTAAAATGCTGCTTACAGTTAGGGAGAGACTAGCTATTTACTGGTGAAGTGTCAATGCAAATACTGGCATAATCAAATTAAATGTTTGTTGATCAAAGAATGCATAAATGTGTAAGAGATCACAGTTATGACTATTACTATCTATGGCTTATGTTAACAAAGTACATGGGCATGTGAATTCAAACAGAAATAGATCTGATGATCTGTTGATATGCAAGCAGAAAATAGTTAATAAAAGAGGAACAGTAACTTGGAAGGAATTGAAAAATCCAAGAAAGTTTGAATATTGACTTGTATGTTGTAGTACTTGAAATATCAATTAGACCAGCGCCACGTGCATTTATTAAATTTGTACAACGTCAAGTTCTACTTGGTGCATTAGATGAATATGACAATTTGTCTGCCCTCATGCAGCTTAAAGTATATACAAGAAAACTGACATGCGAATAAATGGCAGTCTATAATAAATATAATGGATGCATACTTTGCACTGTGAACACAAAAGGGGGCAAATTAATTTTTCTGTAGTAGTCAAGGAAGGCTTCAGTATTAAGGCACATTGGTAAAGGTGGGCACCAAATGGAAGTAATGAAACTGAAAAAATTCATGAGGACTTTGTAAGGTTGTGTTAAAAATTTTTACTTTATCCTCGAGGTAATTGGATGCCACTGAAGATTTTAAGCAGGGCAATAGAGCACATTTTTTGTGGTAGAAATACACTTTTTAAGTCAATGGCAGAGTGCAGATGGCAGTTACCTGCATCTTCTTTCTGAGGGACAAATCCAATAATTTCATTTTTTAAAATAATAGTAATGGATGCGTAGGCTGATAGTGGGAGCTTCTCTGAGAACTTTTGATATGAAGTCTTAAGAAGCAGTTAAGGAGAAGCACGTTGTAAGAAGAGGTTTTCGGGAAGGGGGAGTGAAGGAAAGAGGGACGATGGGGTGTGCAGTCCTGGATTGCTAACTTTGTTTGGCTTAAGAGAAGGAAAAGCCCAGAGAATTCACTAATCTTAGATCCTTTTAGAAATCTTACCAGCCTAATAAACCAAACTATGACTTTGGTTTTCCAATATGAAATGCATGAAAATGAGCTCCTCTTGGAAAATTTCACCTTGATCACAGATGAATAATAATTAAAAAAAAACTCATCAGAATCAATATGGAAAGATTACAAGGAAAACAAAGGAAGGAAATGGGGGGGGGACCCCAAATGAGTAACCAATGCTTATCAGAAAAGCACTGGAGTTAAGTTGAGGCCAAAATTTTTGTCGATAATGTAATTGCTTCCAAAGTAAAATCAAAATTAGGAAAATAAATCATGTAAGACATCATGATTCAATGAAAATAAATGAAACATTATTTGGAAAGGTTCAGAAAAGAGGAAGAAAATAAATTTATTATTCAAATCTGGATGCTTTGGGGTCTTATTAACAACATGCCAGGACTACAGGCATAAATGAGGATGTGCTGGGCCTAGCGGCCTATGGTAACTCCTTCTGCCATCAGAGTACCTGTGAATATTTTCTCTTATGGATAACTTTTTTTCATCCTTCATCAAAAAGAGGGGGGGTTTCATATGAGATGATTGATTCTCTGTAGGTCATTTGTTCTCTTGGATTCTCATTTTTTTGCACTAGTATCACTATTATTCTCAATATATTCTGATGCCTTTCTTTCCCCTAGTGATAGATTGGTTTTTCCTTCAAAGTTATCTTCCAACTGATTATGAATCTCTGTAATGGAAAATAGCCATTGTCTATGTTATCTTCTCCAGGGAAGTGCTGCTTGGGCCACATTTTACACACACATGCACATACGTGTTATATATATTTATGTACCCAGCTTTTAAACTTTTTCGGCTTCAAACACAAATGTATTCCATTGACTTGTACTCATATATCCTTTACTTAGGTACAACACTTATTTATATCTGCTCCATTTACTTAATCTGTCTCTCTCTGTATATGTATGTACAATACTCTCTATAGCTCTTCAAATCTTTTTAATCTATAAAATCAAATCCTATTGATTTCTATCCATCTGTCTACGTTTTTTGCTGAACCATTTGTATTTTACCCTTAAGTACTTCAGTATGAATTTCCTAAAAACAGGAATATTCTCTTTCATAACCACAGTACTATTATCAAAATCAGGAAATTTGACATTGGTGCAAAACTATTATCAACCCATAATCCATATTCAGATTTTATCAGTTGTCTCAATGATGTCCTTAGTAGGAAAACATTCTATTTTTCCCACACTAGTATCTAATTTGCAATGAAATGTTTCATTTACTTGCCATGTCTATTTAGTCTCCTTTAATCCAGAACAGTTCCTTGGTTTCTCTTTGTCTCTTTTGACCTTGATATTTGTTAAGAATAAAGGCCAGTTATTTTGTCAAATGTCATTCGATCTTGGTTTGTCTTCTGTCATCTCATGGTCAAATTCAGGCTATGCCTTTCGGCAGGTGTGTCACCAAAGTGATGATGTCTTTATCAATCCCTCATATTACTGGTGATGTTGACTCTGATCCCTTGATAATGACAAAGGGCATGACTTCCAGGTTTTCCACTGTACAGTTACTAGTTTTTCTTTTATAATTAATAGGAAACACTGTTTCTCATCAATCTTTGGCCCACTAGTTGTAGCGTACATTGATGAGTCATGCCTGAATCAAGGTGCTATAACGATTGCCAAATCGTTCTGTCTGCTTCTATTAGTTGGCACTCAATTAAAGTGCATCCCATTTCCTCCCTCTTAAGTATGTATGTATATATGTATGCATTTTTATATGGATTAGTGGATTCTTGTTTCATTTAATGGATTAGAATCTTTGGCTTTCATTATTTATTCTGATGTTCAAATTGTCCCAGATTTGGTCTGTGGCAGCCCCTTCAAGTTGGCCTCTTTGTCTTTTTGATGTGATCTCACCATTCTTTGTATACTTTTCTACTTTCTGATACAGCAAGATATTCCAAGCTCTTCTGTGGATTTCCAGCTACAGCCTCGGGACCAGTTGATCCTCTATAGAACACTGGTTCTTTAGTGGAAAATGTTATTCAGAAACCCATATATGGGCTCTAGGTATGCTCATTGTTACTGTGATGTAATTGCTTTTGGGTTCTCATAGGGGACAAAGCTAAAAAAGTTTATGTATATGAATTCCTACTGACATCTGCAATCCTATTCCAACACCACACTGTTCATTCTTGCTTTTCCCTTTAACATATTTGTACCTCTCTCCTTTATCAGTGAGAAACCTGATTCCTATTATCCTAAATATATTTATTCAGTTGCTGATTCTAGTATATAAACATATAAAAAATATTGTCAGAATTGTTAACCCACAAACACTTCACATTTACTAGTGTTTAGTGTTTATTTATAGTCCTTTTTGTCTTTAGACTGAGTTATTAAGTCAAAATAGTTGTGGCCAAAAGTTACTTTGGTTAGTGCCCCTCATCCACTTTATTACATCTGGATTTTGAGTCATAGTATTTCCTACAATTAGCTTATGGAGGAATTCACCCATGTTTTTTTTATACAGGAGTACATATGTAGTATAAACTTTTATATTTAAATCTTTGACCATATGATGTTATACTTATGTATGATGTAAGATATGTATCTAATTATGTATTTTTTCCAAATGGCTCTGCAATTATTCCAGCACTGTTTTTGCTAAAAAGTCTATCTTTGTCTCAGTGATTTGATGTGTCATTTTTATTACATACCAAGTTTCCATCTGTACTTGGGTGTATTGATAGGCCTTTTATTCTATTCCACTGGTCTGCCCATTCACGTGCCAGTATCACAGTGTTTTAGTTATAGAGGCATTGTCTTATGTTTTAATATCTAGTATGGCTATTGCTATCTCATACCTTTTCTTTTTCAATGTTTTCCTGACTAATCTTGCATGTTATTTTTCTGTATGAACTTAGGTAACAACCTAGTAGTTCCATAAAACTCTTGGCATTTATATTGAGATTGCCTTGAATTTACATTACAAATGAACTTAGGGAGAAGAGACATTTTTATGACGTGGAGACATTCAGTGCTAAAATAGGCGATGTGTTTCCAATTCTTTAAAGTCTACTGTTAAGATTTTCAGGAGTATTTTAAAGTTTTCCTCACATAGATTTTTATACATTTCTTATAAGTTATTTCTGTATTTCATTTTTTTTTACTATTAAAAGAAGGTTTTCTCTGTCATTATGTCCTGCTTGTGCAGTATTTGAAGACTATTTATTTCTGTATATAATTTTATATCCTGCTACCTTAGTAAATTTTTTAAGCATACATATATATGTTACTAAGACTATTACTTGAGAAGAGCTACTGAAAATAGCCATATCTTTATCTCTATCGATATAATCTGTTCAAACCTAAGTCTTGCCTGTGGACTAAAATCATTTTCAGGTACTATTTGGTGCTGAAGGAAGCATGTAACTTCTTTGAAGTCATTTGGAGTATATGCATCAGTTATGGAGTTGTCATTATACAGAGATCCATTTTCCATATAAGGCCTTTAAAAGTCAATTAGACAAATCCAAAACAAATGCTTATTGAGATATTGTCATGCATAAACAATGCCAGGTATTTGGGGGTTACAAAAAAGAAAAAAGAGGACAATGACAACAAAGCCCTCCACTCAAGTTGCTTAGAGTCTAAGGAGGTAAGAAATACATCGTCTCTCTCTCTATATATATGTATATACATATACACACATACATACACATACATATATGTATACGTGTCTATAGATATACATATATGATAGATAAATAGATGTAAATGTGTCTATGTCTATAGGTATATAATAATATATATTCTCCAAAGATATATATGTATATTCACACACAGAGACCTGAAGAAACTGGATTAGTATTTCAAGGTGAGACACAAAGAGAACTAAATGAGTAGGGTGCAAGGCAAGAAAGAGGTAAGAGGGGGGAGCAGTAGAAAGGAGGTGGTCTCTGGGAAGAGATAGGACCACTGTCAGGCCTAGAAGCAGGGACAGTATTTAGAGAGACTATAGGCTCAGGATAGCAGTTATGAAATACATAAGACAGAGACCATATTAAAGGTCATTCCAACATGGCTTCATGTGTTCAGCTGCGTATGGGAGATAAAACTAGAAACCTAGACTAGTCAGATGGTGGGACACCCGGGGTGCCAGGTTACAGAGCCAGATTCTATTTCTCTATGTCCTCCACTCTTCACCCTCATTAAGCTTTGTAAAAGCCATACTTTCTTATTATAATAGAGAACCTGGTTCACGTACCACACAGCTTCTTTAATGAAAATTTCTGTTATTACTTGGTAAATAGGAGAATCAAGTGGGAATAACACGTGGAAATTGTTGGTTTATATATGACTTTCCCATTTTTTGCTTAATGCTTTGTAGTGATTAGGAGCAAGTTTTCTCTCAAAAAAGGGGAAACCTTAGCACTTTATGAAGACTTTAAGAGAAAAGTCAAAAATCTATAGATGTTCCTCCTTTTAAAAGCCTTTAATTTTGTTTCTGGTATGAGAAGCCATCTACTAGAGTCCCCAGAGCAGAAGAGGAGGTTGCAAAGACATTTCCCTACAAAGAAGACCATGCTCTGGATTTAGTTATACTTTTAATTTTAATAAAAAATCCTCTGTTTAGAATCAAACACCCTCAAGACCTACATCCGGGAGGAGGAAGAATGAATCCTAAAATTTAAAGCTATTATACAACGAGTTGACTGTTGTGCTCAATGTAAATATTAACTGAGTTTAATTATGCTCATATTTTTATTAAGATTGTTAGTATTGTCACTAATGTTAAAAAAATTTTAGGAAAGACTATGTAGAACTTGGTTTTACATGGCAGACAATTATTAATACCAAGTGTTTACACAACATGGTTCATCTAATGTAGTAATCATATACTTTATTTCTCTTAAAATTGTATTTTCACTCATAAAAATCAGAATACTATTTTAGGCTAGTGTCCAATCTAATTAACTGATATATTTTAAAGTGAAAATCAATGTAGTCTAATAATCTGGTTGAGTTACTTTTATTTCTTTCCGGAGAGTGGCACATATTGGTCAAACCCAGGGGCCAAGATAGGGCAAATGAAGTTTGTGAGATTTCATAAGCTTTCTAGACAAAATCCACTCTACTGCTGTTGAAAATAATTTGAAATAGCATGTTTTGGGCAAGGCACTGTAGCAGAGATAATGGCCTGAAAAAAAGTAAAAATATTCTTAATTTGGTGACTCCCTCCCCCAAGAAAGGCATGAGAAAATAATTTTAATTTTTGGTATTACGTTAAATACCTCCTATGTTCATTCCTACAATAGTCAATGCAGTTCTCTTCCTATGTAAAAGATGGTTTCTGTGATTACCTGGGCATTTGGGAAATTTAGCAATTAATGCCAAGAGCCATTTATTCTGTTGCTGGGATGCCTGTTTATACCAATCAAGAGGGATTTCCAGCAGCTTGAGCCTTCTTATTCTTTTTCTTTTTAAGCTGGTAGACTCAATGGTTAAAGGACAAAAATTCTAAATTGATTGAGTTACAAATGAATACAGTGTTAATTAAGCCAGGCCATTGTCTTTAAAGTGGAGTCAGTACATTGGAAGTCAGATTTCTCTTGCTGTTTAGTCAAACTGCCTAGGGCTGCAACTGCTTCCTTATTAGGTTACTGGCTATGGGGAGATGTCATTGTTTGCTGCTGTGGCTAGGCTTTCTGTTAAAAATCACAGCATGAGGCTTAAACTGCTGCAACCATTATCCAGTGCTAACGTGTCACTAAAGGTCTGCTAATAGAACAAGAGGAAAAATATCAATCTTTAATTTTAGAACAGCTGAGTAACCTGTAGCACCTGTTCATTTTCTCTCATCAACCCATTTAAAACAATACTAGAGTGATCCTTTGATGGGCAGGCTATAAGATCTTAATACCAGTTCTCCCTTTTCTGTTCACAGAGGAAAATTTAGAATTTAAGTAAGACAAAAGAAAAAATAAACCATATATAAATTTCTCTTAATAATTTTATCTAAAAGGTAGGTGATGTGATGTAACCCAATGACAGGTAGGTTATTATACATAATTTTTAAAAGATTAGTTTTGTTTAATTTTCTGAAATTATTTTGTAGATAAAAGCTAATCAATGAAGTCATACTACAGTGATCAAAAGAGCAAATTTTCTATAGAAAGCAGGAGCTTGCAAGCTTTCAATGACAGCCAACTTATATTTACCTATTCAAATATAATAAACAGAATTAGAACTTAGCAGCTGCTAGATTTCCCTTATGTAGAGCTCAAGACTGCTTCACAGTATGGGGCAAAATTAAAGAAGGCATTGAGGCTTGCTTTTAGGTGAGGCGAAAGGAAAGAATTGCTTCTGTAAGACCTCTATTAGCAATGCAAGTTCTAAAACATTCCTAATGATACTAGACCAAGTACCACATACTTAGGAAATAAGCATATAATAAAATAAGAGCAACATACAATTTAGTAAACCTTTACAGTTTCAATGTATATTCATCTTTTATTAAAATTAGAAGGTAAAATTACTACTCTGAGCCTGTCACTTTACTAAGTATTGAGAACATCAAATGAGTTCCATCCTTCCCTCATGAAACTTGTGATCTATTAATATTATTGATCTCTATTATTGATCCTCTACATGAAACTGCTTTGCAGAGCTAACACACATAATAGTTTTTGTGTGTTTTGGGGTTTTTATTTTTGTTTTTGTTTTTTGCCAATGAGGAGATTCAGATACAGGGAAGTTGTGACTTGTCTAAGGTCGCAGGGTAGGCACCAGAACAAGGAATAGAAGAACTTGATGTTCTGACTTCCAGTCTAGTGCTCTTTTTTTTTTGTAGAGACAGAGTTTCACTTTATCGCCCTTGGTAGAGTGCCGTGGCATCACACAGCTCACAGCAACCTCCAACTCCTGGGCCTAGGCGATTCTCCTGCCTCAGCCTCCCAAGTAGCTGGGACTACAGGCGCCCGCCACAACGCCCGGCTATTTTTTTGTTGCAGTTTGGCTGGGGCTGGGTTTGAACCTGCCACCCTCGGTAAATGGGGCTGGCGCCCTGCTCACTGAGCCACAGGCGCCGCCCTCAGTCTAGTGCTTTTAAAAAAAAAATCTCTATCAAGATGATGACACTAGAAGGAAGAAGGAGATTATAAAGTTATGCTTTTAACAAGCACTCTGGAATTATATGAGAGTGGCATAACAATATGGGAGTTTTTGAGTCAAAAATTAATTCTAATGACAAAAATCTAGAAACCAGGTATAATTTATGTATGTTTAAAAGGAGATGCTGGTAAAATAACAAATTGCTTTTTACCCATAGAGCTGTCTTTTGTTATAAAACTTCATCAGCCTCTAATCACATTCCTTTCGATTTAGGACACACAGTCATACCCCACTACACATATGACCAATTTCACATCTGATACCTGACATTTAGCCCTAAGAATCTCCTTTTTAGCCCAAAGCTGCTGTTAGCTTTGTCCTGAGCATTCCAACTGTTAGCGTTTTCTTCGGTGGTCACTTGTGTGATGCATCTCTCTTGAGGTCTACATCAGAGCAGGCTCAGCCTCATTCTGCCACGACCATTTCCATCATCACAAGTACTTGATCTGTTTCACGTTTTGTGGAATCGATAAATCTCATCCCTAAAGAGTCCAGCAGGCCTTTGATTCCTGACCTGACATTTGCTAATGCTATTCCTGATGACCTGCCACTACGAATCTGCAGCACTGCACTCTGTGTTTGACAACACTCATAATATGAATCAATATTCAGCATTCAGTAAGTGAGCTGGGGAGTCATTTCACTGCTGCAAAAGGCTGCATTGCCCCTGGGCAGCTGTCAGAAATGGGTAGTTATTAATAGCCCTCTCTTTTCACTTAGCATAGTCAGTAGGGGTCAGGCATGAAATGATTTAATCAGTTTATGATATCTGTGACAGAGAGCACTTAAAATGTAATCACAAAATTTAGGTAGAAGTGTCCCTGGGCTGTTGTAATGTTTTTCTCACTTAATTTTCCCTAATGCTGATATAGTGTAGTGCACTCTGAGACTGACCATACAACAGAACAACACATGACTTGGTGTTAGTTTCATTTCTCCCTCAGTAAAGTTGCCTTTTTAGTGGGATTTTTCACTTTAAAATTAGACTGTAAATATATAAACTGTAAATCCCTCTGGGTGAGTGAGGATAAATCCTTAAGCTTGCCCAGCTCTGCAAAATGTGCCTGGCGTTGAGGGATGTTGAGGGTAGAGGAGAGAACCTGATTGGGCAAAAGAAGTTCAAGCTCATCAGTTTTTCTGTGTATCTCCAAAGAAAATGTGAATCCGTTAGAATTCAGAGGACATTATGCAGCTACAAAAGTTCCACTAGAACAGTATTGATAGTCCTATTGGGTCATCAGGTATTTAGTTGGAAATTAGCTTGGCAGAAAGGAGTAAGAATAAAAGTTCTTCTAGGCTGAAAGGATGGTGCCTCAGCAAGGAATGGTCAGCTGGGACTTCAGGGTTCAAGTAAAGAGGGTGGTTTAAAAAATGTTAGCTGATTCAGGGTATGGGGGGGGTACCTGCAGTCTCACCTCCCTGGGGGCTGCAGCAGGAGGATCACTTGAGACCAGGAGTTTGAACTGTAGTGCATTACCTCTGATCATGCTTGTAAATAGCCATTGTGAGCTAGCCTGGGCAATAGGCGAGACCCTGTCTCTAGGAAAAGAAAACCAAGAACACAAACAAAAAAAGAAATGGTCGATGAAAGATTAACTGAAAATTTTTTAAAAAGCAGTGAATGAAATCATTACAGGAGTAATGGTTAACAACACAAAGAACAAGATTAGTACCTTTGAGGCTTGGAGGTCAAAATACCAAGGTTCAGATCCCATCTCAGTACCATAATCTCCTCATGAGATATAATATACATTTCATAGGGTTATCACGAATATTAAATAAGAGTTTACATATTGATGGGAAGTTCGGTTGTTTTTATGTACTTGGGATTATGAATTGTCCTGCTATGAGTATATACAAGTGTCTTTTTGAGAAAATATCCTTTTTCCCTTTGGGTAAATACATACCAGAGGGATTATAGGATCAAATGGAAGGTCTTCTTTAAGTTCTTTGAGGAATCTCCATACTACTTTCCATAAAAGTTGACCTAATTTGCAGTCCCACCAACAGTGTATGAGTGTTCCTTTCTCTCCACATCCACACCAGCATCTGTTGCTTTGGGAGTTTATAATGTGAGCCATTCTCATTGGGATTTGGTGATAGCGCAGTGTGGTTTTGATTTGCATTTCCCTGATGATTAGAAATGTTGAGTATTTTTTCATGTGTTTCTTGACCATTATCCTATCTTCATTGGCTTGACACCCATAGTTCAGTGGTTACAGTGCTGGCCACATATACCCAGGCTGGCAAGTTCGAACCTGGCCCAGGCCACCCAAACAACAATGACAACTGCAACAAAAAATAGCTGGGCATTATGGCAGGTTCCTGTAGTCCCAGCTACTTGGAAAGCTGAGGCAAGAGAATCACTTGAGCCCGAGAATTTGAGGTTGCTATGAGCTGTGATGCCATGGCACTGTACTGAGGGCAACAGAGTGAGACTCTATCTCAAAAAAAAAAAAAAAAAAAGAAAAGAAAAGTTTCTATACATGTCTCAATACCTATGTGCTCAGATGGAAGCAAAACTCAAGGAAATTCAAATGGGGAATGGGGGAGAAGCAGATGGGCAAATTCTCACCCAACAGGTACATCACATGAATACATTGCACTCTTTCTGGGTAATGGGCACACCTGTAACTCTGACTTAAAAGCAAACCATGTAGCCCAAACATATGTACCCTCATAAAATTGTAAAAATTTTTTAGTTTATCTAATGACCATTTTCTTTTATTTTTTAATTTCAAATTAATATGAGGGTACAAATTTTTAGGACATATTGTTTTCAATTATCAGATAAGGTTCAAGTTATAGTTGAGCCCTTCACCCAGGGGACATGCTGAACACCCTCACATTGTGCATATTAGGTGAGATCCCACTAAATGCTCTCCCTCCTCCTGCCAATCACTCTCCCCTCTTCCTTTCTTTCTCCTTCCTCCTTCCTCCTTTCTCCTCTTCCTCCTTTCCCCTCTCCTTTGCTGAACTATATTTGTATTTCATCATCCGTGTGATGTAGTTGTGTATACTGATTTCATATTAGTATTGAGTGCATTGGATATTTTTTTTCCATTCTTGAGATACTTTACTAAGAAGAGTGTTTTTGACCTCTATCCAGGTGAACATAGAAGATGTAAAGTCTCCGTATTTTCTTATGGCTGAATAGTACTCCATGGTGTACATATAACACAGTTTGTTAATCCGTTCATGGGGTGTTGGGCACTTGGGTTGTTTCCATGACTTGGCAACTGTGAATTGAGCTGTAGTAAACATTCTGGTGCAAATGTTTTTGTTATAAAATGATTTTTGTTCTTCTGGGTAGATTCCTAGTAATGGAATTGCAGGATCAAATGTAAGGTTGACTTTTAGTTCTTTAAGAATTCTCCATACTTCTTTGCATAAAGGTTGTATTAGTTTGCAATCCCACCAGCAGTGTAGAAATGTCCCCTTATCTCCACATCCACTGCAGCATCTTCAGACTGGGGACTTTGTGATGTGGACTGCTCTCACTGGGGTTAGGTGATATCTCAGGGTGCATTTCTCTGATGATTAAATGTAATGAGCATCTTTTCTGGTGTTTATTGGCCATTTGTCTGTCATCTTTGGAGAAGTTTCTGTTCATGTCTCTTGCCCACTTAAAAATGGGGTTGTTTATTTTGGGGGTTGCTGCAATTGCAACAGGGGTCTTCTTCAAAAAATCTTTTCCAGGCAGTGCCCATAGCTCAGTGGGTAGGGCACTGGCCACATACACCAAGGCTGGTGGGTTTGAACCCAAATTGGGCCAGCTAAAACAATGACAACTGCAAAAAGAAAAATAGCTGGGTGTTGTAGTGGGCGCCTGTAGTCCCAGCTACTTGGAAGGCTAAGGTAAGAAAATTGCTTAAGTCCAAGAGTTTGAGGTTTCTGTGAGCTGTAATGCCATGGCACTCTTCCTAGGGTGACAGCTTGAGACTCTGTCTCGAGAAAAGAAAAAATCATTTCCAAAGCCTATGTTGTCAAATGTCTTCCTCACACTCTCTTCTAGAATTTTTTTTGTTTCATGTCTTAAATTTAAATCCTTTATTCAGTGAGAGTCAATTTTTGTCAGTTGTGAGAGGTGCAGGTCCAGTTTTAGTGTGGGACTGATTAGCATGTGGCTAATCAGTTCTTCCAGAACCATTTATTAAATAGAGATTCTTTGCCCCAGTGCATGCTTTTGTTTGGTCAAAGGTCAAATGGCAATATGTGGCTGGGTTCATTTCTGGATTCTCTATTTTATTCCATAGATCTATCTCTCTTATTTTTGTGCCAGTACCATGCTATTTTGATCACTGTATACTTGTAGTATAACCTGAAGTCTGGTAATGTGATGTCTCCAGATTTTTTTTACTTATAAAAATTGTATTTGCTATTTGGGGTTTTTGTATAAGTGTCCAGTACACAGGAGATGTTCAAATGATACTTCTTATTCTCCTCTCTTTTCCTATCTCTAAAGGCCTAAATCTGGTTAATTATAATGCAGTAGGGAGGACAAGTTTTGCAATGAAGCTTAAGAGTAAAGGAATCATCACTACAGTTATCTCTGACTGTCCCTCCTGCAGTGCTCTCCCTGCCACTGATTGCATGGCCATCAAAGGCACACTGATCACTCTGGATATCCTAATGGAGGAGTGAGAAAAGCTTTTGCTCAGGACATTTTTCAGCAAATTTAGGGAAGTGGAAGAAAGACAAGAGCTTAGAATATGCAGAGTTTAGTTTGTGATTCTAATGTTAATTAATGTTTGCCTTCAAATGGGCTTAGTTCTTTTATTCAACAAATATTTACTTAGCACCCTACTACTTATTTTCTATGTGTTGGTATGGTTTACTGAGACAACTAGCTCTAGTTCCCCTCCTGCCTTCTTCCTGTGTCTGTTGGGAATATAGAATGAATGTTAAACAAAGACATACCCCTTCTACATTTCTCTGTGAATCCAGAGCCTTAAAACCTCTGCCACTGCTCAAGACCCATTTTTTTCTAAGTGCTTTGGTTTATACTGGTTCTCTTCCTACCTTTCTGAGCTAGAAAGCCCTAGTTTCACGTGACATCACAAGCCATGATAACAGATGTCTCCTGTGGTAGATAGAATTCTAAGACAGCCCCCAAGATTCCTGGCCCTGCGGTACACACTTCTCCCAGATATTCAGTTGAACACTATCGAGGTTCTGCTGTGGAAGGATTTTGCGGATAAAATTAAGGTCATAAATCAGTTGACCTGAAGGCAGGGAGATTATCTGAGTGGATCTGATCTAATGACACGAGCCCTTTGAATCTTCCTTAGAGACAGACTAAGTCAGAGATTGGAAGTAGGTGAAAGATTTGCCGGCTTGAACATGGAGACAACCATATGGCAAGGAATGTGAGTGGCTCTATGAGCTGAGAGTGGCCTTGGATGCCAGCCAGTAAGGAAAGAATGAACTTAGAAGTATATTGTTCTCCAGAGCCTCCAGGTGAGAACTCAATCTGATTGCCATCTTGAGTTCAGTCTTGTGATAACCTGAGCAGCGAACTCAGCCATGCCACACCAGACTTCTGTGTACAGAATTTGTAAACTAATACATGAGTGCAGTTTTTGGTAATTTGTTATGCATCAATAGAAAATGATTAATTTCCTTTCTTTGCATCTTGCCTAGTATACATTAGTTTCCTCCTAGATCAAAAGAAAACATGGTCTCCTTTTTCTATTTTCAAATCTTTTGTTCCTACTGGGTGGGTCATCTACTCAGCTCTTCTTTCTGTTAGAGCAGCATTTCTCAACCTGTGGGTCGCAGCCCACAGGAACTATATTGAAGGGCCACGGCATTAGGAAGGTTGAGAACCACTGTGTTAGAGGAAAATGTTGGAGATGGTTACAATCTTCCAAAGCTAATGAATGCTTAAGGGTTTCTCACCAATTTACCAGCTGTGTTCATTTCTTTGGGGTCTCTTTGCCATAGTACTATGACTATAGTTTTATAATCCTACAAACTCTGAAAATGTGTATTGAGTAGCAGAATTCAACCCAAAAGAAGAGAAGAATCCTTCTCTCAGAGCAGAAAGACTCAGTTTTTTCTTCTTACCTCTTGAACTACCCATGTATTTTAAAAACATTTATACTTTTGCTTATTGGCTTGTCTTAAAGATCACAAAAGCCACAAATTTTAGTAAGTCTAAGTGTGATGTGATGTCTGTAAACCCCACTCCCTCCTGAACTTTTATCCTAGAAGAACAGAGAGGGACTTCCTGAACTCTGGCCATAACTTTCTGTCCCACACTCAGCTCCATCATGTTAATAATTCATGGTATTATGTGAAGAGAACCTTCATTCCATCCTTCTCTCACTCTGTGTATAGAGCTAATTCACTTTAGAGTCCTCAATTTTTAAAATCTGAAATATTCATTCTGATCTGCCTGAATTAGAAGTAGCATTAGAAGGTGGACAGGGAATGGGGAAGGGAGCTTTGGAGAAAAGGAGTGTGTGCATATGTGTGTGCGTGTGTGTGTGTACAGTCATATTCACAGACTATGCCAGAAAGCCAATACCAGCACAAAGGACACCAGTATATATATTTTTAAGACTGATAGCCATGTAAGAGTACACTTAAATATAAAATGCATATATTGAAATTTAATATTTGGAGATGATAAAGGAGTTGAGTCAATTGTGGCATGTTTGCTATAAAGTTAACACTAAGCTGGGCTCTAGGGGAGACACTGAACCAAGGGAGCTTACAGATTCTTCATATCATTTTCCTATCTCTATCCTCCATCCCCATGGAGTGGATATAGGAGAAATTAGTTACCAAATAATATCTGTTGAACATCTATCCACTGTGTTCTGAACCAAAGGAATTCTAAGAGCTTGTAATGTCTGGATGAGTCAAATGCTGTTTGTCCCAGTTGTCTTGTACTTTGGGATTAAACCAATGATGTGTTGCATTATTGCAGTATTGAGGAGGCACTCAGTTAATATCTGGTTGAAGTGAGGACCATTGTAAGTTATCAAGGGAACTTTGGGTATTCTATGTACTCTCTGTATTTCTTCATAGAGACTGTCAAGAATGAGACTTGAGAGGGCGGCGCCTGTGGCTCAAGGAGTTGGGCGCCAATCCCATATGCCGGAGGTGGCGGGTTCAAACCTAGCCCCGGCCGAAAAAAAGGAAAAAAAGAATGAGACTTGAGGCTAAAATTACAAACTACCCATCCATGATTGTCCATCTACCTAAAGTCTTGTACACAGGATATGACAACTTGCAAGGTCTGAAAGTCACTTGTTTTTTAAGCAGTTTTTCAGTGTTTTGTTTCGTAAAATGTCCCATCTATTCTACTTAGCCACACACTTCCGGGTGGTATTCCGGGGTGTGGGGTAAAGCACATGTTACTGATCTAATCATAAGATTATGTAGTCTTATTTAATCGGGGCAGAAATCCACATCTGTAAGATCTTTATTCTCTTTCTTAGATTGCAGAGACAAGGAAGTGGACACAGGTGTCATACAGTGTCATGCAGTAGGTGGGCATGCCTAATATGTCACATTAATTGAATTCATTGAATTCATAAGTTTACTTCAGAAACCTGAGCACAAAGACCTTAAATTCTCATTGTCCAGGTGACTCTAAACAGATGGCTCTTGAGTAGTTTTGGAAGGGTTGGAAGTTCTACAGGGAATTGTACATGTCTCCCTTTGTGTTCCATTGACCATTACCAATGGGCCTTGAAACTCCCTGGAGTTTTATGCATAAGAAAGAAGGATGTCAAATTTGCCTTCTTAAGTAGTTTTATCAGGGTCACCTGTGATCTGTATTTAACATTCAGTTGCAAGAGAGAGTTTCTAATAAAAAGATGCTGGAACACATCCAGTCCATTAGCATCGAGGCCACACTTTCTTCAAAACATCCTGGCTGGGCTTTAAACCAAAGAATGCTTTTTAAGTGGCAGCAATGGAAAAGATTTGTTGAAAACTCATTTCACTATAGATGAATAGAGATCATTATCAGCCCAGCAAACTTTGGGACATAACAGTGAGTGATGTCATGCTGCTCAGTGCTTGGGACATGCTACTTCATTTAATCTTCAAAACAGCCCTGGAATCACATGATATTATTCCCATTTTATACAAGAGAAAACTGAGGTCTCTAAAATGACCTACCTTTACATCTATATGAAGAACCTTCCTTAATGGCATGTTGGCATTATAAGTGATATCAGAAGGAGTGTAGATTATTATTCAATGCAAAGTGTAATGTGGATTTCCAACATGTACTCAAGACATATGTTTATCATGATACACGGTGATATTTTGTTTATAGTCATTAGTATTTCTGAATCTATTTTTTGTTGTTGTTGAGACAGAGTCTTACTTTGTCACTCTCGATAGAGTGCCTTGGCATCATAGCTCACAGCAACCTCAAACTCTTGGGCTCAAGTGATTCTTTTCCCTCAGCCTCCCAAGTAGCTAGAATTATAGGTGCCTGCCACAGGTCCAGCGATTTTTAGAGTCAGCATCTCAATTTTGCTCATGCTGGTCTCGAACTCCTGAGCTCAAGCAATCTACCCGCTTTGGCCTCCCAGAGTGCTAGGATTACAAGCATTAGCCACCGCACTGGCCCTATTTCTGAATCTTTTTAACAAAATTCAGAAGAGAAGTAAAAAAAAAAACCTCTGGTTTTCTCATTAATAAGACATACAAACTGAACCAGCTCGCTTACCTATCTAGGGTTTGACCTTCTTATCTAGAAATGGAAGGTTTTGCTTGATGATCTTTATAGTCTATTAACAACTCCAAAATCCAGAATTTTATAAATCTGGGCCCTTTCATACAAAATACTATAGCGGTACTCAGAATCTGGTGTAAGGTCTGAGGCAACTACTCACGTTCATTTTTCTTTAGTGAGCATTTATGTTTCAGGAGCCATGTTAAACAATTTACATAAGTCGTCTTATTTAATGCTTACAACTGTCATGCTAATATTATTCCCAGTTGGCAAATGAGGAAACCTATTGTCCAAAGCTGCCTGGTAGGTGTACAATGGTAAAGCTGAAATTAAAAACCAATCTGTTTGACCACAGAGCCAGCCTCTTACTATTTGAGCTTCTTGCCTTTCATTATTCAGCCTTGGGACAGGATAAGTTTATATCATTTAGGTAGGACATGTTTCCTTGATGGTCATCAGACAAATCAGCAATGATTTTAGAAGAAAGAGACACATATTTTAGAGGAGGGGGAATAGGAGAATTGGAAAGAAAGTAAGAGGATGCTGTTAATAATTGTGCTAGGACACGGGCATAAACCAAGACTGTCCCAGGGACCTCAGCAATATAGTCAGAATTCTGAGTTTTTCAGAATGGGTTTATGATTCTAATTCTGGTTGACAGGACAGAGGTTTTTATACATGTAGCCTAAAAATTAAAGTTCTTTTTAGGATTCATTAAAATTTAGTAAATCTTTTGTTTTACATACATCTGTTGGGCAATGTATTCATGCCAAATTCTGTTTGACATGAAGCATACAGGGGGTAAAATGACACTTGGCCAAAGAGTGCAAGGTCAGAATGCTGCCTTGTCATAGAAAGTAAGCACCAAATGTGCGCTATGATTTAAAGTTTCATGGTGCATCAGAGTCTTCTGTTAAAATCTTTGATATCTTCAGCAAGTAGAAGATGCTATTCAAACACCTGTAATTGACCAGTACAATACTATACTGCTGGCACCCTGTTGACTGTTGACCCACAAGGTCACATGTGTAGACAGCATATGAACCTTCTTCATTTTATGCTCTGTTCACTCATACAAGTGCTGTGATTTTGGGATAACTACCTATAGAACTCCTAAGAAAAGACAAGTTGACTCTTCACCTCTGTTATGTGTAGTTTTATCCATTAAAAGAACATGGCATCCTTTCATTCAGAATGATGACACATGACTTTTTTAAGTTAGAAATGTTCTCTGAGAATGGTGTTTCTTCTCTGTGACTTATCAAATTTGAATGGTGAAAAAATCACCAAAAAACTCCAAGAAAACTCTGATTTTCTCATGAACAAGTCATATAAACTGGACCAACTCACTTAGGGTTCGATATTCTTCTCTAGAAATGAAGATTTTACTTGGTGATCTTTATAGTCTATTAACAGCTCCAAACTCTGGAATTTTATAAAACTGGGGTCCTTTTTTTCTCCTTTTTCTCTCTATTCTAATAAATGATGTAATTATTCTCATGACTCTGGTAGAACTTCTAACTGTAATTTTATACTAAAAAGAATAATTTACCAAATGAAGCTATTTAAGGAATTTAAAATTTAAGATGTACCCCTCATAAAATAGCTTTGATTTAATAGCATATTGGTTACTTTTATTGTTTGGCTGAGTAACCTGAAAGTTTAAAAGTAAACTTTTAAAAAGAGGTTCTAGGCATTAATATTAAGTGATTTGCAAAGAAAAAAGTATGGAAAATTTTTAAAAATGGCTGCCTGTTTATTTCTTCCAAGAACATAATTTTAGAAATGTTTGCTTTTGGGCGGCGCCTGTGGCTCAGTCAGTAGGGCGCCGGCCCCATATACCGAGTGTGACGGGTTCAAGCCCGGCCCCGGCCAAACTGCAACGAAAAAATAGCCGGGCGTTGTGGTGGGTGCCTGTAGTCCCAGCTACTCGGGAGGCTAAGGCAAGAGAATCGCTTAAGCCCAGGAGATGGAGGTTGCTGTGAGCTGTGTGAGGCCATGGCACTCTACCGAGGGCCATAAAGTGAGACTCTGTCTCTACAAAAAAAAAAAAAAAAAGAAATGTTTGCTTTCCCATTATGACCTCTTTGCTCCCTCATTAATACATTCAACGGACATCTAGTGTCTGTATCTCAGTAGCAGTTACCAGGATAAGGATTAGATAGTCAAAGACAAGGAAAATACAGTTTATGTCTTGAAGAAGCTGACTGTTTGTGGGGCAGATGGACAAGAAAGGAAGGCAATCCCATAGTTAGTTAAGCATTACGACAGGGGCACAAGCTGGAAGGATGGGAGCATGGAAGACGGAAGTCCTCCGGTGGTTAATGGGATGGCAGCCAGACCCAGATCACCAGGTTTGAATCCTGGCTTTGCCACTGGTTGACTCTGTGGCCCTGGGCAAGTTATTTCATCTTTTTGTGCCTCATTTTTTTTTTTTTTGTTTTAGTCTATAAGATAAAGGTAGCTATAGTACCTACTTCATGGGTTATTATGCAGACTAAATGAGCAAAAATTTATAAAGCCCTTAGAATAGTACTTGGCATATAGTACATACTACATTAGAGTCTGTTAAATAAGATAATTGAAAGAATTGATGAGTAGGAATTAACTTGATGGAGGCAGTTTTGATTGGGGTGGGAGTGGAGAAAATAGATTGGTTCCAGCAGAGGAAACTGCATATATAGAAGGCCTTGGCAAGAGTGGTCTTGGGATTGCCAAAAAGGGTAGAAAGTGGGTAGCAGTAGAAGAAGAAATTGGAGAGGCAAGCAGGGACCACATTGCACAGTCATATTTTAATAATGTTTGCAAGGTAGATTGGAGAGGGGACTAGTCTGGAGGCAGGGAGACCAGTCAGAAAATGTTGATGCAGTACAGGTCAGAAACAACTGCAACCTTAAACTAAGGGTATTGGTGCTGGGGATGGAGAGGAAGGGAACTGGTTAAAGCTATTAAGAAAGCAGAGTTGTTAGGATTTGGTGGCTGAAAGTGGAATAAGGGACAAGGGCCAGACAGAAAACAGGTGTGGCTCTCAGATTTCTGGCTTGTTTGACAGATAATACCCAAGCCAGGATTTTAGGAAGAGCAAATTAAGGTGCGGGTGGATTTCATTTTAGATATTTTTGAGTGTGTAGAGCCTGTGGGACTGTTAGAAGAGCTGCCTCAATCGGCCTTTGGTTATTGAGAAGGTCTGAGAGTGAGAACAGACACCTCAGCTGGGGAAACTGTGTTGGGGGGTCTTCTTCAAATGAATGTGAGTGGAAGCCAGGAGCATGGGTGAGATTGCTTTAAGAAGAGAAATTAAGAAAGCATAAAATAGAATTTAAGATAGAGTCCTGGTGATCACTAATTTAGGGTGGGTGGTAGCAAAAAAAAAAAATGTGTGTTTATATTTATGTGGGAAATAGACTGAAAAGTATTGCCCAGATAAGAGGAAAACTAGGAGAAGGTGTTGTCATAGAAACCAGGGGAGGAGAAACTTTCAAGAGCGAGAGAGTGGTCAACCATGTCAAATCCTGCAGAGCTGTAGGGTAGGATGAGGACAGAAGAGTGTCCATTGAGTTTAGCAACAAAGAGGGCATTATTGATTTTGGCTAGAGAGGCTTCCCGGGGAATAAGGAGTGGCAGCCAGACTGCAGTGGGTTGAGAAGTGAGTGAATGAGAGGAATGGAAATACAGCTCGTCTGTAAAGGAAAAGCTAGATATGGGGAAGCAGAAAGTGGAGTGTAGGGTTATACCTCTCTGTGTTGTAGGTTGCATCTTCATTGCCAAGTGATAGGCCATTAAAAAATAGATATAAGTTAGGGAGATGTGAGTTTATTTCAAGAAGAAAATATATGGAAAATACCCCACCATCCCATAATGCAACAGTGTACAAAAGTTCACCTTTTTACTTTCACTTATGTGGTTTCCTTCAACTTTTTCTTTTTTTTAAACCAGGGAACTATCTTGTTTATTAGTTGGCCTAGACATAGAATTTGTTCCTAATTAATAAAAGTGTGGTTTGTAAGTATTATCTGTCAGGGAAATGTCCAGTAGAAATGATAATGATCATAACCGCATCCTGTTTCTGGCATCACTTAAATCATCTTCATAGCTCTGTGGGAGGATTGCATTGAAAGGTAAGCATTTGGAACATTTTCTGGGTTTGTTTCTGGCTTTTTTTTTAATGCCTATTTTTAAATGCTAGTGCATTTTTTCATCTGAGGAAATAAGGCTAACATATGAAACAAATAGGCAATAATGAACAGTACTCAATAAAGCACTTAATTTTGTGGGACTTGAGAGCAGTCCTTTTGTTTGTTTGGAGGGCAATCCTTTTTTGAAGAAAGAGTATTTGTGGGATAGTCTGATGGTGTTTCTTCTGATAGTGACCTACTGGAGTGCCTTGAACAAGTCAGTTAACTTCCCTCTTTCTTTCTCTTCTTCCCTCTTTAGTCCCCCCTTCTTTCTTTCATATGTGAATTAGAAATAAGAATAGTAATAATCTCTTTAGAAAAGATTTGAGGAAAGTTTCTGAATAAATAAAAGGATGGTTAATATTATATTTCTGAGTCATTGCTCATTTTCTTGTTACCAGCAGGTGATCACTTTATATGGAGAGATGATTTTTTAAAGGCACTTTTAATTGATTTCTAGATTTTTCCATTCCGTATTATTTTCAAAATATAAGGGATAGGTAAAGGAGGAAGTGTAAGAATTATATTACCCATTGCATTCTGCTTTATATCAATTTAGACTCCCCCCATGCCCGCCCCAACTCTGACCCCACTTGTCAGTTAATGCAAAATATCTGTTAGCTGAATTGAACTTGGCATTAAAGGAAAAAGTATGCAATGAGTTTCTCCTTGGGGTGGACTAATTTACATATATGGGAGAATGTAGGGAATACTTTATCATCTATTGTAGCCTCAAAGGGTGTTTCCCAAGGCAGAAGTCCATCTTCAATAGACAAGGTTCAGAAAGACTTACTAATTAGTACATACTAATTACTCAGTATGTACAACAGATGATTCTTCACAGGCCTTAGAACCGCTAAAGCCATCCAGCATGAACACTGTTGGACTAGAGGCACAACCTAGCAATAGCATGTTGTTTTAATCAGCACATACTATGTGCAGAATCATGGACTGATGGTGTCAGAAGGGACTGCACAGTCACCTATTCCAGCTTCCCCTCAATGGAGGTACCTCTCAGTAGCATCCCCAACAGCTGTGCAAGCATATTCATTACCAGCACATGATTCCTTTTTTGAGGTGGTACACAGTTAAACTGTCGCAGGTGTGAGGAAATAGTCTGCAAAAGGATCGTAAGGGCACCTGTTATAATACACAGAGTTTGATCTGCTCTCTAGAGTACCTCCCTATATCCATGAGAGTCCTTCAAGTCTTTGAAGACAACTCTCATGGAGTTTTTCTGAATCTTTATTTCTTCAGAGCAAGATTTTTTATTTTATCTAACCACATTTTTTAAAGCATGTTCTTTAGACTTTTCACCCTCTCCTCTACCAAATTTATTATCCCTTTGAAAGAGGTATCTTACACAGGGTCCAGCAGATTATTATGTCTGTGGGTCTACATCCTCTATCTACTTGCTAAAGCCTAATTAAGGAATAGATGAGGGAGTCAGCACAGTGCCTGAAACAGTTGGTTGAATTAGATTCTAATAATTCTAACTATTAAAAGTACATAATTGAAGGCCGGGCTGCATGATGACTCACACCTGTAATCCTAGCACCCTGGGAGGGAAAGGTGGGTGGATCCCTTGAGCTCAGGAGTTTGAGACTAGTCTGAGCAAGAACTAGACCCTGTCTCGACTAAAAATAGAAAAATTAGCCAGGTGTTGCAGCGGGTACCAGTAGTCCCAGCTACTCAGGAGGCTGAGGAAGAAGGATCACTTGAGCCCAAGACTTTGAGGTCACTGTGAGCTAAGCCAATGCCACAGCACTTTAGCCTGTCTCAAAAAAAAAAAAAATTATATAATTGGCTCATGATAGAGCACTTTATGGTTATCAAAAAATCATCTTTTTTAATTTATTGTTGAGGATTCATGGAGGGTACAATGATTGCATTTGTTAGGTAAAGTCCCTTTTACAATCATGTCTTGCCCCTAAGTGTGGCACACACCAAGGCTCCACCTCCCTCCCTCCTTTCCCCACCCCTCTCTACTTTCTTTCTCTGCTCTCCCCTTCCCCGACTCCCACAATGACCTTAATTGTCATTAATTGTCCTCATATCAACATTGAGTACATAGGATTCATGCTTCTCCATTCTTGTGATGCTTTACTAAGAATAATGTCTTCCACTTCCATCCAGGTTAATACGAAGGATGTAAAGTCTCCATTTTTTTTAATGGCTGAATAGTATTCCATGGTGTACATATACCACAGCTTGTTAATCTGTTCCTGGGTTGGTGGGCATTTAGGCTGTTTCCACATTTTGGTGATTGTAAATTGAGCTGCAATAAACAGTCTAGTGCAAGTGTCTTTATGATAAAAGGATTTTTTTCCTTTTGCGTAGATGCCCAGTAATGGGATTGCAGGATCAAATGGGAGGTTTAGCTTGAGTTCTTTGAGGGTTCTCCATACTTCCTTCCAAAAAGGTTGTATTCGTTTGCAGTCCCACCAGCAGCGTAAAAGTGTTCCCTTCTCTCCACCTCCACGCCAGCATCTGCAGTTTTGTGATTTTGTGATGTGGGGTTAGATGGTATCTCATGGTGGTTTTGATTTGCATTTCTCTAATACATAGGGATGATGAACATTTTTTCATATGTTTGTTAGCCATTCGTCTTCTTTAGAGAAGGTTCTATTCATGTCTCTTACCCATTGATATATGGGATTGTTGGCTTTTTTCATGTGGATTAATTTGAGTTCTCTATAGATCCTAGTTATCAAGCTTTTGTCTGATTGAAAATATGCAAATATCCTTTCCCATTGTGTAGGTTATCTATTTGCTTTGGTTATTGTCTCCTTAGCTGTACAGAAGTTTTTCAGTTTAATTAAGTCCTATTTGTTTATTTCTGTTGTTGCAATTGCCATGGCAGTCTTCTTCATGAAGTCTTTTCCCAGGCCAATATCTTCCAGTGTTTTTCCTATGCTTTCTTTGAGGATTTTCATTGTTTCATGCCTTAAATTTAAGTCCTTTATCCATCTTGAATCAATTTTTGTGAGTGGGGAAAGGTGTGGGTCCAGTTTCAGTCTTTTACATGTGGATATCCAGTTCTCCCAGCACCATTTATTAAATAGGGTATGTTCTTGTTTGGTTTATCAAAGATTAGGTGGTTGTAAGATGTTAGTTTCATTTCCTGGTTTTCTATTCGATTCCAAATGTCTATGTCTCTATTTTTGTACCAGTACCATGCTGTCTTGACCACTATGGCTTTGTAGTACAGCCTAAAATCTGGTATGGTGATGCTCCCAGCTTTATTTTTATTACTAAGAACTGCCTTAGCTATATGGGTTTTTTTTCTGGTTCCATACAAAACGCAGAATCATTTCTTCCAAATCTTGGAAGTATAATGTTGGTATTTTAATAGGAATGGCATTGAATAGGTAGATTGCTTTGGGAAGTATAGACATTTTTAACGATGTTGATTCTTCCCAGCCATGAGCGTGGTATGTTCTTTCATTTGTTAATATCCTCTGCTATTTTCTTTCTTAGGATTTCATAATTTTCTTTATAGAGGTCCTTCACTTCTTTTGTTAGGTATATTCCTAGGTATTTCATTTTCTTTGAAGTTATGGTGAAGGGAGTTGTGTCCTTAATTAGCCTCTCATCTTGACTGTTATTGGCATATACAAAGGCAACTGACTTGTGGACATTGATTTAATATCCTGAGACATTGCTGTATTTTTTGATGACTTCCAGGAGTCTTGTGGTTGAGTCTTTAGGGTTCTCTAAGTATAAGATCATGTCGTCAGCAAAGAGGGAGAGTTTGACCTCTGCTCCCATTTGGATGCCCTTTATTTCCTTCTCTTGCCTAATTGTATTGGCTAGAACTTCCAGCACTATGTTGAATAGTAATGGTGACAGAGGACCAAAAATTATCTTTTTATATGAAGTCTCTTCCCTCCCCTCCCCTCCTTTTCCCTTCCCTTTCACTCGGGCTAGAGTGCAGTGAAGTCATAGCTCACTAAAACTTCAAACTTCTGGCTTCAAGCCATCCCCCTGCCTCAGCCTTCCAAAGACTTCTATATATTTTTACCTGCTAAATTTTATTTGAATTTGAATAATATTGTTTTCTTATTGTTTGTTTGTTTGTTTTGTTTTGTGACAGGGTCTGGCTCATGTCTCTTGGGCTAGAGTGCAATGGCATCATCATAGTTCACTGCAGCCTCCAACTCCTGGGCTCAAGCCATCCTCCTGCCTCAGCCTCCAAAGGCTTCTCTTTACCTGCTAAATTTCATTTAAATTTGAGACTACAGGCATACACCGCCATCCTGGCTCATTTTAAAGTAAATTTTTTGTGGAGATGGGATCTCAATATGTTGCCCAGGCTGCTCTTGAACTCTTACTCTCAAGCTATCTTTCCACCACTTCCCAAAGTTCTGGGATTAGAGGCATGAGCCACTGCACCTGGCCTGATCTGTCTTAAAAAAAAAAGAAAGAAAGAAAAAGAAAGATAATGAGATGAGTTTGGCATGCTCTTATTGATTGTTATCTTTAGTTTGGGTGATATAGTTAAGGACTTTGGACCATAGTTATACCTTATCTGCTTTTACCTTTGTAAAAAATCTGAACTTATGCTCACCTCCATTCTCCTGGCATCTCCCGCGTTCTTTGTGATGTCTCAAAGTTGGTAATATTGATTTTGCACATTTGCCTTCAAGTTCTCTCTGGACGCTGGGGTATAATTTGTCTAAGCTTGTGAACAAGCTTGAATTCACTTGAAGTGACTTCATGCTGTTTTCTTACTATCCAACATCTTAGATGGGGCTTTAAGTCTTTCTTTTTGATTCTTATTCCTTCTTTTCTAGGGAGAAAATTAAACCAGAGCAAAAAAGGAATTGATAAATACAGCCTTCTTCCTGTCACTCTTTACTATTAGGTCATATAGCCTGAATACTGGTGTTGTAACGTTCTTGTTCTAAACAGTCTTCTGGTAATTTTTATCATATTTCTTTGTTCTTCCAAGCATCAGCATTTTAGAATTTAGCCTTTCCAATATGATTTTATAGGTTACTACCAACTTTTCTGCAGAAGTCTCATGAAGTGAACCTCATCATCACTACGACATCTTACCAAAAATGTCAATTTTTCATCTAAATTTAGAAATAGATTATTGTAATTCTCCATCTGGCTGGTAGTTTATAGTACATATACCAGACCACCATTGCTGTTTTCCTTTCTTAATCTCCAGTTTATTCTTACTCCTCTTGTGTTGAGTTTTCATGGAGATGTATACGGTTTTAACACAACAATTTACTTATTATTCACCTCTATGAATTGGTATATAGGGCTTTGACTTTCTTTTCCTTGTTTTTGCCTAGGTTAACCTGGTAACCTCTCTTTGTATAATTTTTCTAAAGTCATAGCTATGGGCCTTCGTATTCTTTTTTATTAATATTCCCATTTTCTCTCAATCATTTACAGCCAGTTTCTTGTCAAAGATGTTCTGTTCCCTTTTCAGAAGGTGAATTTTATCCTTTGCTAGTTTTTTAGTCTGTTAGCTTAATCTATAGGTAGAAAGCAATGTATGGAGTCTAGGGAAAGTGGTGATGATCATGGTTTTGGGGGAAGTAGCAGTGATGGTGGAGCTGCTTGCGACAGGTGGTGAGTTTGTACAGAATTAAAATATAAAACCAAGTTGATGCTTTAAACCAGGGTAGCAGGTTCACTGGGGAATTATGCCCAGGGCTTTGTAGCTTGTCCCCTTGCCACTGTCTTTGAGTAGAGACTTCTCTGATGCGTGGAGCTAATGAGCAGCTAACAGCCGCCCTCCTTCCCTTTCCACTATGTGTTTTACATCAGCATTTTCCATCTGGAGGAATTTTTACAATTCTATTTTTCTTGGTACAATCCACTCTCTGTTTATTCTCCTTTCTTTACTAATCCATTTACTAACACTAATTATTATTACAACAGTAGCATAACCACTAAGAACAATAATAGCTAGCATTTTATGAGATTTTGTTACATGCCAAATACAAGTATTAACTCATTTAGTCTTCAAAATGGTCCTGTGACATAGGTGTTATTATTTCTATTTCATAGATGAGGAAACTGAGGCTTCCACGAGTTGGATAATTTGCCCAAGTTCACATAGCTAGTAAGCCGGGATTCGTCAGTCTTGAAAGCCAGGTTCTTCATCTCATATTCCCATCTGTACAACCTGCTAATGAGTACTGTCCCCATCAGTACTGGTGGTGTTGGTATAAGGTATGGATAAAATGATAACAAAATATCCATTTCACAATATATGAAAAATTTTCCCCTTTTTTAACAGACAAAATAAGAATTCCATAATTTAATATTGTTTGAGTTTGTATATACTTCACAAAAAGAAGACAAAGACCTCAGGAATAGAGTTTCTAAAATTTGGCTATACACTGAAATTGTGGGGAACTTTGAAAAACAAAATAAAAACCAAATGCCTGGATTCCATCTCAAAGAATCTGATCTAAGTGAGCTAAAGTGCAGCTTAAATCCGGAATTAAAAAAAACAAAGCAAAACACTTCCTAGGTGATTCTATGGACAGCCAAAACCATGTTTTAAAAGGTTTCCCCAAGGTCTTATTAACAGGTGATCAATTCCTGTTCATGCCGTGGGTGTTACTATTTGACCCTAAAAAGAAATACAAAGAAAATGGAAGAATTTTCTAAAGTTGGTGATGCTATTTCAGCTCTTTGCACACAGAGTCACATTGTTTGCTATATGGTATTGTTTCATCATACAACAAAGTGTGTTTGTGTGTGAGTCCATGCCTGTGTGTATATGCCTTATAAATCTGTTGGGTAAATTAGATGGGACTAGAAAGGAATTGAGGATTACAAATTATCTCTACCGGCTGTTGAATATTTCATGTCAATTAAACGTTTGTAAAAACCAAGTATAGCATTACGATCCACTTGTAACTATTACGAGACTGGCACATCTCCACACGGCAGTAGCCATTGTGGAGGCTACTGTACTAGTCTGGCATGAATTATAATAAATTGGGATCCCCCTGGACATAATGAACAGTAATATAATTTTACAGTTATTCTCCTGGCATGATGAAGCAGCAAGCCAAATTGAGTTTCTAGATAAATTTTGACATATGGGTCCTATTCCGAAAGAAAAGGAGCTATTGTTGCTTTGGCTTTGTTCCAGAATTCTGCAGAACTCCACATGGTAGCTCATTGTTGTATGACAAAAACGTACTACAAGTATTTTTTTTTTTTTTTTTTTTATGAAAAAGAACAAATTGCTAAGTTCAATTAGTCCTTTGGGGCAGAATTAGGAATTTCTTTTCAGTCTGGCTGCTGGATCCTACGTGAGCTATTGTTGGATGCACACAGGGGCAGTCCCAAAGGCCTGAGAACAGTAAGGCCACCTTGGGGGCTTCTAGTTGGTGGTGGAGGGATCAGGCAGCCCTCTTCTCCATAACAGCGAAACACGATGTTAATATCATTAAAGAAAAAAATCAGCCATAGGAAAGGAAGTGAAGAAGTTGTGGCAGAATCAAAACAAATCTAGGCCTTTCAACTGACGATCTGAGAACTCTACTCGGCATTTATGAATGGGTGTGGTTTGAGGAATTATGTAAGAATAATCCATTAAAGAAGGCTTTTAATTGAAAAAATTAAGATAAAACTACTTATAAAAACATCTCAGTTGACACAATCTCCTATGCTTAGTATAAAGATTCCTGTAAATGTGTATTTAAGAGTTGGGCTCTGATCTCCAAGTATTTCTCGGGGAGATAAGATTCTGGGGCTTCCACATATTATGGTAGTGGAAAGCAGAATTGGGGTATCATTGCATAGCCAAATTCAGAATCTTGAGGGAGAAGGACAGCTATCATAGGAACCAGTATTCCAGAAGCAAATCTGCTTACAAGAGTTACTAGTTGACTATTTGGATTTGTAAGAGTGTCAAATCCAGTGTTCTCAGTACAGAATTACTAGGGTGATATAATGGAGGAACAGAAATCTTTCTGTAGCAATTTTAGTAGTACCTGTTCAGCCTTGGGTTATCTGAAGAACTCTCTGATTGTCCTAATTAACATTAATTCCGCCATTCTGTCAGGTTTATGTGACATATGCAATCCATCCATCAGTCAGTGGCATGTTAAAATCCTCTCCACAGGACCACAGAACTCTGGGTGACCTTGGATTGGACATGATGTTTGCCAAGCAGGAATACTCATATTTCTGCCCTAAACACAGAGCAACAACTGGCAACTGTGATGGAAAAATTATGTTTATTTGGGAGAGTCTTGAAACATCTTGCTTTCCCAGGTGTAAATCCTTTGTAATAGAGTCAAGGGAATGATACAACACACACTTTTGAGTAACAGTTTCCAAGCAAATGCACTGATGGAAGTAGGGTCCCATTTGGAGGAAGCTCAATTCAGGGCTCAGCTTGTTTTCTGTAAGCAAAAGATTGTTGTGAGACAGAGACAGACATGGGAGGTGTCAGAATTGAAAGACGAGAGGCTTTTCTGTGTCAGGTTTCTTCTCCAGTTATGTCTCTGGTCCTGGCAAATCCTGCCAGCACAACTGTTGGCAAAGTCTAAAATTTGCAAGCCAAAGTAGGCATTAACAGTGTTTCTTCAACAGCACAGCCATAGAAACTGATTTCAAAGTTGACATTGACTGCTTTCCTTGTGTCTAGAGCCATTCATTCAGCAGGTTCTTATTGAGTGCCTACTTAGCACTGGGGAAAGTGCTGCATGAGGCAAAATCCCATTCCTGCCCTTACAGAGTTTACAAGTACGTGTAGGAGACCAACATTGATCGTTTATTTGTAATTGTGATTAAGTTGCTTATAATATGGAGATGTAACTTTGCCAGGGTAAGGGTGGGTGATGAAGGCATGCGGCATCCCTGAGGAAGTGACAGTGAAGCATAAATCTAGGCTGGGCGCCTGTAGCTCAGTGGTTAGGGCACCAGCCACATGCGCCGGGGCTGGTGGGTTTGAACCCGGCCCAGGCCTGATAAACAACAGCAACAAAATAGCCAGGTGTTGTGGTAGGCGCCTGTAGTACCAGCTACTAGGGAGGTGGAAGGAAGAGAATCTCTTGAGCTTGAGGTTGCTGTGAGCTATGACACTACAGCACTCTACAGAGGGCAACAAAGTAAGACTCTCAAAAAAAAAGAAAGAAAAGAAATGTAAATCTAAAGGATGCTTGAGATAGTGGTAAAGGAGTGGGGCAGAGTATTCTACACAGTGGGAAGAGCTTGTGCAAAGCTCTTAAAGTAGCAGGAGACTAGTTTTGAAGGAACTGTAGGTGTGAAAGGGCTACTCTTGCTGGAGCAGGCTAGCAAAGCAGGAAAAAGGAAAAGGGTCCAAACTGCACAACCTCCTGGGCCATGGCAGGAATTTTTGCCTTTATCCTAAAAGCAATGGCAAGGCATTGAAAGTGCAAAGCTGGGGAAGCGACATAAGCACTTTTAAAGAACTCTCTGTTCATTACACAAAGGACTAAGGTTGGAATGAGGCATAAGTTCCGACGGGTCCAGCAGAGGCTACTGTGGAAGGGGGCTGAATGAGGCAGATGGCATGGAGGAGAGACGTGGAAGCATTCAAAATTTATTTAGAAGGTACAATGGTCAAGTCTTGGCTTAGATGCGATGATGACGGTTGAAAGGTCAGTCTTTAGGGCAGTCTCAGAATTCCCCTCGGCTACTCTGGCCTTCTCAGTTATCTCAGTGGTTGTTTGTTCTGGATGTTTGGGTTAGGGCTAGACAGGTAGAGCTCCAAACTAACCATGTGCTCTGAGAAACTCTGCCTCATGAATAAAAATCATTCTCTCCTGTGATTTTTATTCATGGAACAATTGTACCTAGAGACAACTCAATAGGAAAACTATTAATAACTGGTGATAATATCATCTCACTTCTTCAAAATAAATGTTTTTCATTTTCAAAAGTTCTAAGTTCAGTTACTGGCAATATTTCTGCTTACATGGTAAAGGTCTATAAATCAAGATGCAAATATCGCAGGCTCCTTACAGCTTATTATAGGCATGGCTATTTTCTTGGAGTTATTTCACTAAATTTGCATATGTAATCCAATGGAATATATTCATTTCAAATGATTTTAGGAGTCATTTTCATTTATTTTCTGTTTTAAAAATGAGTTTTGTTTAATAACCTTGTGTTCTCAATCTGTGAACTATCTCTGTCGTTCTTCTCCCTCAGTGGTTCTGTAAAATCTCTTCTCTCAAACTCCATGATTGTCCTTTGTTTTGCCTTCTTATTCCCTCCCTTCACTCAGTTTCCCATCTTTCTCTCTTTGTAGAGATAGGGGCTGGCATGACAGATGTGAGTTAGAATGCTCGGGGAGGGTGGTTATCCAGGGAAGTTGGGCCCCAGTCACTGCCAGCCCTCTTTCTTCAATCTCCTCTACGTATTAGCTTCAAGTGCAGTCGTGACTCATTTAGTCCTCAAATAAAACGCTCTTTGTTGCAATGGCAATTTTTCTCTAGAATAAGGCAAACAGGCATATCAGTCTGATGATGTGGATTTTATAGCAACTGGCAGATTTTATTTGTGCGAGGAGTTTTTACAGTTGTTGGTTACCTTTTTTTTTTAAGTTGCATTTGGATCAAGGAGGATTTTCTTTCTTAACTAGGATTATTCCCTTATTGGATATTAATTTGGAAGCCTTTTTCCCTCTATATACCAAACTCACAGTGATGCTACATAGTTAATTTTTTTCTTTTTAACTAGATTATCCCCATATCAGGTATTTCATAGAGCCAGGATAAATGTATTTGAGAGAAAATATCCATCTTACGAGTAATATTTCCCCCCAATACAATGAGGTCCATTTAAATGAATATCTGAAATAAAAATAATCCTAATGATATTCTAATGCACTTTATGTCAGACCCAGAGTTCCTTTAAACCCTATTCAATAAATGCCTGATTAATAAATAATCCTGTTAAATGAATAAAACCCCAGTGTGCCAAATGGAGGCATACAAGCACTCATGATCAGACTTGTTATGGGAGAATGATAGATGGATAAATCTACTGTGCAATTAATTTATGACTGAACTATGATGAAATCCCTGTGGCAATACTAAATCTGTTAGAGGAATAGATTTATCATCTTCTTTCAAACAATTGCATTCCCAGAACTTTACAAAATACTATTTTCAGACTCCCGTCATAACAGATATATCTATTCTTTCATATGGGCAAGAAGGTTCCTTCTGTGCAGTGAGAGCTAAATAAATGTTTATTGTTATTGATACTAACCGCGATAGGAGCAATATGTGATGGAAACCACTAATGCTGATAGCTATTCTTATCTGCTTCAAACATAATCCAAGTGGCCTAATTTTTAGGTAGTTTGTTGTGAGTAATTCTACTTTTTAAAAAATGAAAAATAAATCAATAAAAACAGGATATAAACTATTGTAAGAATAGTCTGTATTACTGTGTAATGTGGTTCAACTTAAGTACCAAAGGTGCCAACTTGGAGACAATTTGTTAAGATCACTGGGGTTTAGTAGGATATCAGAGTGTTGCATGTTTTAGCTTCAAAAGACAGTCTGCCTGTTTCAGTGCCTTTTTCCTTTTAGACAGGGATTATTGGCACAAAAAAAAGAGAGAGAGAAAGATGCAAAACTACAAAAAATGTTTTGAACTAAAAATTAGATAATCTAAATTCATGAGTGCTTAGATTCAGAGCATGGCAAGGTTAAAAGACTCAGGATCAAGAAACAAAACTACATTATAATATATTTAATGCAATCTTTCTTTTGTTTTGAGGGAACTAGTGTTGATATTTTAAATTCAGTCCTTTTTACCACTGTAAGGGGATTTAAGAAACAAGATCTCTTGGCTTGGCGCCCATAGCACAGTGGTTACGGTGCCAATTACATACACTGAGGGTGGCACGTTCAAACCCAGCCTGGGCCAGCTAAACAACTGCAACAACAAAAAAAAGCCAGGTGTTGTGGTGGGCACCTGTAGTCCCAGCTACTTGGGAGGCTGAAGCAAGAGTTCGCTTAAGCCCAAGAGTTTGAGGTTGCTGTGAGCTGTGATGCCACGGTACTCTACCTAGGGGGACATAGTGAGACTCTGTCTCAAAAAAAAAAAAAAAAAGAGACAACATCTGAATTAAAAAGTAGATTTGTATAAAGTTATGAAAATACAGTCTTTGGTTACCTTTTTTTCCTAGAAAGAGTGAAGAATCTGTAGAATTGAGGTAAAAGAGGAGGGGGTCTCTTAATATTTGAAAGAAGAAAAGCCTTTGTCCTTTTGACATGATGTTTGAAATTGGGTTTTATTAAAGTTCTAATATATGTTCAGTTTTTTTATTTGAATTAAACTAAAAACATTATCTTTGTTTTTAGTTTGCTCTTTGCACTGATAGAAGCTGAACATCATAATTTTTAAAAATTAATATCTGTACAGAGAAATCTTACATATTCTCTTGTTTCTGAGACTTAACAAATGCCTTATAAATCCTATGTGCACTGGGTTTCATTTGTTTGTACAATTATTTATGACCAACATAATGTATATAGCATCGTTCCAAGGCTTCTTTAATATGATTTTGGCTATCAAGAAACAAAAACAAAGTAATGACTTGAAGAGCTTATACTTAGGATTATATTAGCATATAAAATAATAAATTAGAACATGTATCTGACATGTCACTCATTTATGAACTACCCTCATGAATTATTGCTAAATCCTCTGTTATTTTAAAATATTTGTTTTATTATGGTTTATATATATATGTAACAAAATTAACCATTAACAGTTTAAAGTTTTAAAATTCAGTGGCATTAAGTACATTTATATTATTATACAGCCATCACCATCATTCATTTCCAGAAGATTTTCATTTTCTCAAACTGGAGCACTACTCATTATACAATAACTCCTCGTCATCCCGCGTCCCAAGTCCCTGGCAACCACCATTCTGCTTTTGTCTCTATGAATTTCAGATAAGTAGAATTGTATGTAGTATTTGTCTTTTAGTGACTAGCTTATTTCACTTATTATAATGGTTTCAGAATTCATCTGTATTGCAACATGTGTCAGAATTTCATTCCTTTTTAAGACTGAATACTATTTCATTGTGTGTATGTACTATATTTTATCAACCCATTCATCTATTGATAGATAGCTGTGTTGTTTTTATCTTTTGGCTGTTGAGATTAATGCTGCTGTGAACATAGACGTATACCTATCTGCTGGAGTCCCTCCTTTCACTTCTTTTAGCCACATACCCAGAAGTAAAATTGTGGAATCATATGGTAGTTATATGGGTTGATTTGTTTTTTGGAACTACCATACTGTTTTCCACAGTAGCTGCATCATTTCACATTCCCACCAGCTATGCACAAGTGTTTGAATATCCCTACATCCTCTTCAATACTTGTTATTTTTGTTTTATCTTTTTTAGATGGTGGGCATCCTGATGAACATTATATCATATCCCACTGTGGTTTTGATTTGTATTTTGCTAGTAATTACTGATGTTGAGTATCATTTCATATGCTCTTTGGCTGTTTGTATAGCTTGTTTGGAGAAATGTGTGCTCAAGTTCTTTGTCCAGTTTTTAATTAGGTTGGTTTTCCTTAAAATTGAATTGTAGGAAATCTTTATCTATCATGAATATTAATCTCTTATCAGTTATGTGATTGGAAAATATTTTCTCCCATTCTGTGGCTTTACTCTGTTGATAATGTCTTCTGACATACAAAGGCTTTTAATTTTGATGATGTTCAATTTATCTATTTATTTTTTGTTGCCTATGCCTTTACTTTCATATACAGGTGTCCATAAAGTTCATGTGCAATTTAAACTTTATGGACACTCTGTATACCTTTTCTTTGTACTCTTTTTAATTAAATATATTTGTTTTAAAGGAAAATATTACATTACTGAAATAGAACATTTATATCACTTCTTTTTTTTTTTTTATTGTTGGGGATTCATTGAGGGTACAATAAGCCAGGTTACACTGATTGCAATTGTTAGGTAAAGTCCCTCTTGCAATCATGTCTTGCCCCCATAAAGTGTGACACACACCAAGGCCCCACCCCCCTCCCTCCTTCCCTCTTTCTGCTTCCCCTCCCATAACCTTAATATATCACTTCTTATAAATAGAACACTAGCATATTAAAATTACAAAATCCTATCTTGCATCCCACTAGTGGTGTATATTCCACTTTGGAGATGCTGTAGACATTGCTGAGAGCAGTGGAGAACACAAAAAGAAATTACATTCAATCTCAGTCTTTGGTAAGCCTTGAGCCTAACAGATAGGCTAGATATTTATAAGACATTATTTGTAATAGTGCTCCTAAGATGAACAAAACTACTGTAGGAATTCAGAGGTAGAGAGTATTTTCTGTCTGTGGTTGGTGGAAAGGGAACTCAAGGTAAGATTTCACAAGGAAGGCACATTAATACAGAAGCATTAAAGGACCAGAAAGGTTTTAACAAATGTAGATGAAGAGTAACTTGAGCAAATCTGAAGCATTAGGAAAGCAAAAAGGATGTTTAGTAAGTGGCCAGCCTAATCCATCCTCACTAAAATAAGAGAACAATGGGAAATAAGGCATGGAGAGTCATGGAAGCCCAGGTCAAGTTGCTGTACGTGCTTCAAATATTTTACTCTAGTTATTTTATTTCTTAGTGTTCTCTTAAAGTCGTCCTTTAAGGCTTCTGGCTTTTGTATCTTGTTTAGGAAGGCCATCTCGTTCATAATATTTTAAAAATATTCTCTTAAATTTTCTTCAACTATTTCTATAATTTTAAAAAAACTTTGGTTCTGTAATCCTCTCTGGAATTTAGTTTTGTATATGATATGAGGTAAGATCCCAAATTTCTTTCTTTCTATATTCCTTTATTCAAACAAAACATATTAAATAGATTATTTTTTCTTCATTGTTCTAAACCACATTCATCATATACGAAATTCATATATGTAACTGTGTCTATTTCTTTTTTTTTTTCCTTGAGGTTTTTTTTTTTTTTTTTAAAGTCAAGGTCTTTATCTGTTGCTGAGGTTGGAGGCAGTGGTTCAGTCATAGCTCACTGCAGCCTCAAATTCTGGGCTCAGGCTTTCCGAAATCCTACATCAGCCTTGGGAGTAGTGGGGACTACAGGCCTGCACCATGCCTGGCTAATTTTTCTTATTTTTAGTAGAGATAAGGTGTCACTATGTTACAGAGGCTGGTCTTAAACTCTTGGCTCCAAGTGATCCTCCCGGATGGTCTCCCAAACTGCTGGAAATTACAGGCATGAGCCACCTCCATCCCTGGCTATGTGTATTTACTTCTGAATATTCTGTTATATGTAACTGATTTGTAAGTTCCTGCTTTAATTATTCTAAGTTAGTAGATATGTTTTTATTTCTGATAGGGCAGGTCCCTTCTCATTATTCCTCTATTTAAATATTTTCTTGACTATTCTTACTCATTTATTCTTCCAGATGAACGTCTGAATCTGTGTATTGGATTAAAAAGATACAGTGGTGTATTAACATTTGCCCCAGATTTGTTTTAATCAGGGGTGGTAAGACACGCAGACCTGGAAATAGTTATCATGAAGGAAGAAGTTTAAATATATAGATCCCTAGAAAGAGTTGTTGGACAATGTCATGCAGGGCCATGCAGAACCAGGGAACATGTCTCAGAGACTTTCTTGGGGTCCTCACAGGATAGAGCGGATGGGGCAGGATGGATACTCAGAGTAACCTTGGGCTTGATAGTTTAAATGATTTGACAGGTTCTGGGCTATAGGAGTTGTGTAGGGTTGTTGAGTGCCTGGCCCTAGGAAGATTTAGGGCAAAGGTAATATTGACTTGGGGCATGAAGAATATTAGTTTGGTGTGTGAGTTAGATAAAGAAGATAGCTGGGGATGTGGGCTCTGGGTTGTTTGGTTTGTATATCAAAGGTGCACCTGCAGGGGAGTTCTTTGCTATCTCTAGGAATCAGCTGGTCCTAGGAGGGGCAATTTCTCTATGATAAAGACCCCAAATGCAAAGATTACAGAAAATAAGAAAATATAGTCAAAACACATTATGATTTTCATTAAGGTTGTATTGCCTTATACACTAATTTGATAATCAAATGACATCACTACAGTCTTCATTGTTCCCACCTAGGAATATGGTATGTCTCTCCCTTTCAGTGTTCTTTTATGTTTTGAGTGATATTATATATTTGTAGATATTCTATGTTTTTTTAATATTTTTCTTCACATAGGTCTTATTCATTTTTGTCAGGTTTGTTATTATAAATATTCCTATTATTTTTACTGCCATTCTTTTCTCCTTATCAATTCACAAAGCATGAACCCCTTACTGGATCTTATTGAAAATTTAATCATTTATTTTCCCAGTAACTATTTGTTAAATACTTTTGAAGTCTGGGTCAGATTCTAAGATAGTCACAAGGTAGCCCCCACTGCCTGGTGACCTCCATTAGCACATCCGGATTTAGAGATGTGAGCATGCCTGTAGAGGTGATGAACATGGGGAGGGCACGGATGGTGAGCTAGGTCTCAGAGAAGGTGAGAACTGATGAGTTCAAGAACATAGGCAGGAGAAAGGAGAGAGAGAAGCAAGGGAATACACAAGGAATCTGAACAAAGAGGCTAGATATTATGAGACATAGTAACCTCAAAATATTTCTGTAACTTGGAAAGCAGTCATCTGCTAAAAATGAGAGGGCAGGGGCAAGTTTGAATGGTGGAGCGTATTTGTCATAGTAAAAGTGGAGAGCTTATTGGATTACATGAGGGTCCAGTGTGAATGTGATCAGTGGCCAAAGTCAACATGATTTTGTGACTTTGATAGCATTCAACAACTACAGGAGCAGGGGAGGCCCATTTGGTTGGTGAGATGATCCTGGTCTGAGGAGGAGTATCAGAGGAGCATCTCTCTGTAGAGAGATAGAGATCAGGAATAACCATAAGTGCACTGCTGAGGCTGGAGAGTGCTTATGCTTTCCTCGGAAATAGCCTCACTCACACGGTTTAGGGCAAGACATGATTGCAAGAGGGACTTTACCTAACAAATGCAATCAGTGTAACCTGGCTTATTGTACCCTCAATGAATCCCCAACAACAACAACAAAAAAAACACAGCTCAGAAGATAATTGTGGGCACTTAAAAATGGTCCTACAGCTACAACACTAATTACAAGCAAAACAAAAATATTGCAAAGACTATTTATTCATTTAGTTCCTGTGGAAAGAACACTATGTAACTTTGCTGGAAGTATTTTCAAGGAGTTTATTTCTAACAGATTTACTTTTTTGGATCATTTACTCAAAAAAGAGGTATCATTTTTTCAAAGGTATGTGCTATTTAAATCTGCAATATCTTCTGTAAGCATTGTAGTTAAATAACTACCCAGGTTAGTCAAGTCACTTTGATGCTGATTGTACCAGAGAAATGAATTCCCAGATGAATTATAAGGACAAAGGTAAAGGGACTTTTTGAATGTCTTGGTTTTTATTATAGCTCTTGAAGGAGTGAAGGACACGTCATCTCAAAATATGTCTAATTGGTGGAATGATTATTTCAAAAACATTAGAGAAATTGTGGTTTCCGAAAGGGCTAAGTGACCTGTCTTCTTGATGCAGCAAAATTCTTCCGGGAGGGGCACCCTCTCCACACCAGGGTAAGAAAACAGACTTTACCATGACAGACTGGGAACTGGGGGCTGAAATAAACCTGAATAAATCTACTTTCCAAAGTAAACATTTTGTTCCACTAATTTTACCCACCCCATACATTTCCTAGTGACTTCCCTAAAAATGTACTGTCCCCAGCCAAACGCCTTTTGTCCTGTCTCCACTTCTCAAATTCATCATTCTATGTCTGAAAAATATAAAAGTATCTTGCTTTGGCCGGCTCCTTGGACTTCACTTTCTTGTGAAGATCCCCGTGTACTTGGAGTACTAATAAAATTTGTGTGCTTTTCTCTTGTTAATCTGCCTGTTGTCAATTTGGTTACTAGATCCAGCCTAAGAGGCCACATAGGAGCTAAGGAGGTGTTTGAGGTGATCTCTCACTTCCCTACACTTTATATAAATTCAGCATATGAATTGTACAACCTGCCAATGATTGATGATTGAAGGTAAATTAACATCGTTAAGAAGAATATTCCATAATATACTTTAACATTTATGAGAGATCATTTATTAAAGAAAACACTGTTATATAATAACAAGGCTAATAATTACATATGGAAATAATACTGTATTAATTTGATATATTCATACTAACAGTGAACATGATATTTTAAATTTTGCTGTCACATAATTATGCTGCTACTTTATGAAATGTTACACCGTCACCTAGAAAAACCCTTCTTTGAGTGTAGATCTGTGATCTTCAGCTTTAGATGGCAGGTTGTAATGTGTTACTGAGGTATTTTTAAGTGAAGAGGTAGGAAAAACCCTTGGCTGAGTCATAAAGCTGAGGATTCTTTCTTTTCTAGTCTGCCTGGATCGAAGCCCTCTAGGATAACACTGGCCTTTAGCAAAGCATTGAAACGCCTTCCTAGTTCTACAAGGCAAATTGGGTAGCAGTTGTGTTGGTAGGTTTGGAATGAGGAGATATCTTAAGGTTGTGAGTCAGTTTGTAAAGTTATTGGTTTTTTAAAAAGCAGCAAAAATCATTCAAAGGGAAAGTGAGAGCTGGAAGGATCTGAAGACCAAATAATTGTGTAGTAGTCAGCAAAGGGTAGTGGTGGTATGACCGTCAATCACCATTTGGTACAGGCCTCTAAACCCCTCAACTGTCTTGGTTATCTATACTGCTTTCAAAAGTATGTTTCTGTAAGAAAAACGAACATGTATTAAAGCACTGATTGCAAGTGAAAAAGTTGCTTTATTGTGCACTGGAATAAATAATGCCTCAAAGTGTACTAAGTGGTGGCAATGAAACCAAAATACAAAGCTTTATCTTTGAGTGAAGTTTGCTAACATTTCAGGTAGTAGGTCGAAGTGACAGTGGGTAATATGAAAAAGCAGACTTATTTCTTGCCATGATATTTTACAGCTGTCATTGGCAATGTGTTTTCTTAAACTGATAGCAGCTACTATTTATACACTTAAAATTTCTGGTCAGATTGGGGTGGAAGGTTGGGGTACCCACGTATATAAAATAGTATAATAATGTTCTATTCTTTTTGGAACAAATTTGTTACATGAAATGTCAGATGAGTCATTTTGCTCATGTCAGATATTTAAAAGTAATGGAAAGATGCCAACGTGGAAGCCCAGTAATTCATGCACTGGTGTAATGGAGCAAATGAAATGCAAAGCTCTTGTACAGGTCCAATTTCAGCACCAAACGCTTACCTGTCAGTCAGCAAAATTGTCCCTGAATAAAAATGAGCCCCATCTGAGAGGCAAAGCATTTTAATATACATCACATTCTTTGACTCTATTGCGAAGTGGAAGCTGCATGGAAAGAAGGAGAATGCCGTTGAAAAAGACATTTAACAGCAAGCCCTGAGCATGCTGAAAATCTTGCTCGCACTGCTGCCCACAAAAGGTTTTTGGTTTGCCCTTTCTCTCCTGAGGTATTGACAAACTCTGGAGCATTGCTCTCCTCCTCCCTTCTGTATCTCTTATCTACATGGAAAGGCAGCTGATTTACCCCCAGACAGTGAGAGATTTGGCCACTCAGGGATGTGGAGACCAAATTTTAGACAGGTAACTTTATTAACGTCTGGGTGCATCTGGGGGATGTATTTATGGAAAGGACAATTAAAAATGTGTGTCGCCCAAACCGAATGTCGGACATCCCCTCGTAGAAATGATTATTATGGTTCAAAGTGACTGTCATTCTCTGAAAAGCCTTTCATTTGGAATCGGTTCCCACTTTTCTATATGAGCAAGCATCTTACAGAAATGAGGTGTCCTAGTTTTTTTAGAACCCAATTCCTTGTGGTTTTTAAAAGGCAAATGGGAAAGTTAAGAATTTATGTGCTTCAGTGCCCACGCACCCAGGGATTCTTGTACCCTACCTCTAGGAGTCATGATTTGTTCTACCTTTGAAATGTCTGTTTTCCATTTCTGTGTTTTAAGACTCTAAGTGCTTATAGGAACCCAAGCAGCTATTGAAAACCAGTAATGACTAGTTCTTCTAAATGCTAATGATTGAGAATGAACTAGCAATCAAGGCTCAAAAATAAAATAAAATAAAATAAAGTGTGCTGTATTAGAAACGATAATAATTAAATCAAGCCAAGGTGCCCTATACTTATGACTGCACTAATGCCTGAAAAATTATGAGTACAGAGAAAATTTACATAAATCCTCTTTAAATGATGTATGTGGGAAAAAAAGAAAGAAAGAAAAACCATAGTCACAGGATTGAATTTATTTTAATCCCCTGGTTCAAGTGGTCCTAGAAATAATCATACTTGTATCAATCTATATTGCATGACTTTTGTAAGATGCGAAAATAGTGTTTTTCACTAAATTGTCACTTATTATTGTTCATTTAGGGCCACTAACATAGAAAAATTTCTCAGCTACAGTGTCAAAAGAATAGGGACAATTTGATGTTTTCTTTTGATGCTGTTTGTTGATATCTAGACCACTGTAGCTTGATTGCCTAACATTAAACCTATAATAACAGTGCAATCATAGCAGTATCATCATGAATGTTGTTACAATAGAAGCAACATTTACACGGCTTCAGAATGATAATTATCAAACTTTTTGTCATGAAGCGCTTATTTGCTAGCATTGATCTGCCCTGGTCAGTTGTTAGCTCTTCTCATCTGAGGTGTATTGATTGTATAATCAGTAGATAGAGGCTGTGGGCAGATGAAATTCAGTGTTGTTGGGCAAATTATCGGCTGCTTGCCTGTTGACCTGGACCCTGCTGGTTGTATCTTAGATGCTGGTGGGATTATTACTCATTTCAGTGACCCTACTTTATGGCAGAGCACTCTGTATTATTATAAAAGATAAATGCCATCCTGCTTGCTGTGGCTGACTACACAAATGTCAGAATGCAGCTAGTCTGAAAACTAGGCAGTGCAAACAGATATGTTTCAGATGAGATCAAATAGAGAAAATTTCAAAGTCTTACCTTTTCTGGACATGTCTCTCTGTGAGAAGATAATAAGAAACAATCTATGTGTATCTTGTTGATGATAATAATGAGACTTTTAGGTATATAGCACTTTATCTTGTACTAAAGTTGTGACAGGCCAATTAACATTCTTATTTTACCAATAAGAACACCGAGGCATAGATTAAGCTAAGCAAATTGGCTAAGATCACATGGTCAATGAGTGGCGGAGCTAAGAATTAAATCTATTTCCTCTGATTAGAAGTCAAGTTTGTTATATCCTATTGCTCTCCTTATTAGGCTATTCAACCTGACCATCAAATATGTGTATGCTGAAAGATCTAAGGTTTTATCCTGCTGGATTAAACATAAAAATCTCACCATTATTTAAATAAATTATTGCATTGGATAATTTTTGAGACTACTTAAACTATTAAATAATTGTAAAATTCTGAAGGCCAAAGTGTAACATGGGAGTATTTTTAGAGACAAAATCATTTTATGTAAAGAATGACGTGAATTTTATATCTGATGGCTATTGTTCTAAATCTATCTGGATGTTTGTAGAATGTTTCATCTATGTGGGAGAATTGTTCAAAGTTATTTCTTTTTCCATGTCTTAATTTCCTCTGTCTTCTCTGTAGGATCGCTCTGTCCATCACAGGTGAATATAGGATGGCGTCACATCCTAACACCTAGACTGAACCTTTTTGACACTACATAGAAGCACAGAAAGAATGTCTTTAGCCTATTCTGATATTGCAATTCCTCCACAAATATATATATGTGTTCACAGTGTTCACAATGGCATTTTCACCCTTTCACTCAGAAAAGGGCATAAAAAGAGTGTATCTCACTAACAGTGCAATGACATAAAACTATTAATGTTTTGGTGCTGATAATTCAAACTTCCTAATAGTAATCTAGACAAGAGACACATAAACGTTGTTCTGCATTTCTAAACGCACTGAGTCGTACCTGGTAAGCTGCCTCATTCTTTCTGCCAACTCCTTGACCATTGTTTTATAAAGGTCAGTGGTTACCTGCTCATTATATTTTAAAGGCATACTCACGGCAAGCAATCCAGTAAGCAAGTCCAGCAGCACTGCACTCCTTATTGGTCCTTAGATTTGGCTGCTGTTGAATTAAAATTGGGCAATATCTTTTTTTTTTCTCCTCTTTGAAAACAATTTTATGTTCTCACTTTTAAAAGAGCAAATGATTGATCTCTTACGCAAAATATTATGGGAGGTAATAGGTGATGTATTACATGCACAGGTGGCTCGGAGTTGAGATATTTAGTAGTTTCCCTCTCTGTAGGCAGTGAAGAAACAGCTGTTTGAGTTCTACTTTATTAATGGATTGCTTACCTACACTAGGCAAATAACTAAAGAAGTAACTCCCACCTTCCGAAATGTCAAACCTTTCAAGAGAAGCCTCAATTTGTGTGCATGTTCCTTTCCTTTATCTTATGGCTGCTGAAATACATACTATCAAAGTCCTATTGAAAAGAAAAGGTTATATTTTTCAGAAATTCTAATCGTCCTGATACCTATCCCCTCAAATCCTAAAATGCATATAACACTTAATAGTCAGTATTTGTGTACCGACTCTATTATACTGTTAGTTCCTTCATATATGACCTATTTTAAAATTTTCTTTGTTGCTTAAGTCTATGCTTTGTGTATTTGCAGTACAGGAACTTAAATATTAGGTAAAAGGGACTGGACATTTACTCAACAAGTATTTATTAGACGCCTGCTAGCTATGAGACACAGTGGGAAACATCAGACACAGCAGTCCATGGTCAAGAGCTCATGGTAAAAAAGAGGTAAGATAGGCATTAAGCAACATCACATAATTAATTTTTAAGGGAAGTTTCACTTTAATATTGTGTGCTTAAACAAAAATAAAGACATTAGAAGTTTTTCCAGTAAGAAATCTGATCAATTTCATGCTTCTCAGTGACAGGGACCTTTAAAAATCAACCTTTAAGACTCAATTTATTACATTTAAAAACAAAATGTACACATTACTAAGTATATATTTCACTGACATGAGATAAGTATATACAAATATCCATATATGAATGTGTGTATGTGTATATTTATATATTATGGGTATATATGAGTATGTCATTATAAGTATATACCTATATAAGTATATACATACTTATATATCACCTCATTCAACATATAGGATATTTACACGATCCAAAAAAGCTTCCTTTGTGTCTTTCTCAGAGTACAATCCTCAGTTTTACCCAGGCTCCCAGATTTGTCTTCCCTAGAGTTTCAGATAGACGAAGTCATGTAGTATATACTCTTTGTGTCTGACTTCCTTTGCATAGGATAATGTTTTCAAGATTCATCCATGTTCTTTTGTGTATCACTAGTGATTTTCCTTTTTTTTTTAATTTCTTTTTTTTTGGCAGTTTTTGGCTGGGACCAGGTTTGAACCTGCCACCTCCGGTATATGGGGCTGGCACCCTACTCATTGAGACACAGGTGCCGCCCATGATTTTCTTATTATTGCTGATTAGCGTTCTATTTTATAGACATACACACATTTGTTTATTCATTTATCCACTGATTGACCAAAAAAATGGTCCTTAACCTATTGCCCAAGAAAGTAAGGATGCATTTTTATACGTGAGCTGTGGAAATGTACCTGAGGGCTTAGGATATTTATTACCTTATATTCACTATGTATGAACAGTGTCAGCCCACACTGAAATAATTTTTATCCCCAAAAGAAAGTATGTCATAAAGACAAGTCCTATCTATAGAAACTATTTCACTAATAATTTGTGGATTATATTAAATGCTAAGTTGTTGAGTAGATGTTGAACTAATATGCAAGACAGTGAAATTAACCTGCTTCTGCGTAGTATGAGCTACTTAGGGAATGCAACAATGGCTTTTGGAATTCAAATTCAAGTCAAGGAATATTTGCTGAGTGTCTGCTACACATCAAGTATAGTATTCAGTTCTATAAGGCAATAGAAGATAAGCAAGATGAAACTCCTTCCTTGGAGGTCCTGAAGTGAGAAACTGAGGATCTGTATGAAATGATAAAAAGACCGTAAAAAGGCTTGTTGATGAAACCAGAGCAGTTTTAGTGTCCAGCTTTTTAGAAGAGGAGAAAATTATACCCCCTATAAGCTAGTCAGGTTAATTTTGATACTTCAGAGATTCTGTGCTAGATGAAATCATTGAACAATCAATTAGTCACCACATAGGAGAGCATGAAGCACTGAGTAGTCACTATCTTGGCTTTGCAAAGAGCAAATTGTACCAGGCCGATTTAATTTCCTTCTTCAAGAGATCGACAGTTTATACAGACATTTAGGAAGGAGGATATGTAATTTATCTGAACTTCAGGAAAAATTTTTATTCAGCCATACATGACGTTTTAGCACTAACTCAAAAGACATAGTGCAGTCCAGACCATATTCCTAGAGGAAGGGGCCTGCTTCACTGAGGGTTCTCATTTGAAGTGTTAGCAAGGGCTTGGTGTCAACAATGCATCTTATTTTATAAATGCACATCCTGCTGCTGAGGTTATTCTGAGTTTCTGCTTGTGTTATTGATAAATAATTAAAAATAAACCTATATGTTGGCAGACGGAAACCTTGATACGAGTACTTTGGAAGATTGTTATAGATTAAATGAAATGATCTTAAACCATAAAAGTGGACTCTTATGAAGGGCAGTAAGATCAAGTTTAAAATAACATGCTGTGGTGATCATGAATGGTATCAAGGATAGATGGAAGACAGGAGCAGCTTGTTCACAAAGAAGGCAAAGGAAGACTTAGGAGTCATAGCAGAACTCAATCCATGTATCACTGATCAATTCAAAATTAAGCAACACTTAATTTTAGGGTATGTAAAGGGGAATATTATTTGCAAGCATGAGGAGCTCAGAAGTCATTACTCTGCTATAGTCCATTTTAATCACAGCTCTCAGACTGTTCTAATTTTACACAGTAGGGAAGCTAGAGTGTGCAGAGAAAGGCATTCTAAATATGTAAGAAGATGAAGTATGTTTCTTTAAAGTTCAGACTAGAGAAGGGAGACTACTCTTCAAATTATACAGAGGTGTCATTTCCTTTCACAGTCATTTATTGAGTAGCCAACTTTTTGTCAGCTTGTCATGTTGAGTTTATGGAACAATTGTTTTAATTTTTTAAAGAGGACGACATAAAGCAAATGAACTTAAATGTAGCAGGAGTTTAGTTAGGTAAACTCTTCTACTATTGAAGTCATTAAATACCAAAACATGTCATCAAAGAGTTTCTAAAATAATTTTTCTTGAAAGCTGTCTGAAAGCAGAATAGACAGCCTTCTGCCCAAGGAAGCATAGGTGTTGAAGGCTTTGGTTTAGTCCAGTGGTTCCAAAGTCTGACAATGTCAGGATCACTTGGATAGAATTTTTTTAAAAATAGCTTTATAGAAGTATAATTGACCTACTATAAATCGTGCAAATCTAAAGTTTATAATTTGATATACTTTAACATATGAATACACTCATGAAATTATAATTGCAATCAAGATAAGGAACATATTTGTCATCCCCCAAATATTTCTCATGCCCCTTGGCAGTCCTTTTTCCCATCCCTCCCTGGGCAAACATTATCTATTTTCTGTCACCGTAGATTAGTTTGCATTTTCTAGAGTTTTATGTAGATAGAATCAAACAATTTGTACCCTTTTTTTATTTGGCTTCTACTAGTTCCCCCATGCAGGGCTGGAGAGGGACCCCAGTTTCCTAGACCTGAGCTATTTCATGTGAATTTCCTAGGCCTAGGCAATTTCATGTAAGCCCCAGTCTCTGCTGAAGTGAACTGGAGCTGGAAGGGACTGCATTTATTTGTTAATACACTCATCAACATTGAAAAGAAGTCTTTGTCTACCAAGTCCTGGCCAAGTGTAATTCTTAAGATCTTATACCCCTAGACAAAAGATCCATGGGAAGACATCCACTTGGGTCTTTCCCTCTGCCTGAAGCTCTGGTGCTTTTTATTCTTTCTGTATTCCTTTCTATCTATAAATCCTATCTTACCACTGATCTGTGGTCTGTGAGTTCATTCTTCAGATCTCTGAGACCAAGGATCTACTGCAGAAATAAATTCCACCAACACTAGCATAATTATGTTGACATTCATACATGTTGTAATATATTTCAGTAGTTAATTCTGTTTTTTTATTGCTGACTAGTATTCCTTTGTATGGATAGGCACAGTATGTTTATCCATTTATCTATTGATGGACATTTGGGTTGTTTCCAATTTTTGGTTATTACAAATAAACCTGTTATGACATTTATGTACAAAATTTTGTGTAGACATATGTTTTCCTTTCCCTAGGGTAAATACTTGGGAGTAGAATACTTAGATCATGTGGTAGGTATTAATATATATGTAAGTTTTTAAGAAACTGCCAAATTATTTTCCGAAAAGGAGGTTATGTTTTATTCCTGACAGCAATGTGGGTAAATTCTGTTAACACTTGGGTGGTAAGTCTTATTAGTTTTAGGCATTATTAGATGTATTAGAATCTCATTATGGTTTTAATTTAGACTTCCTAAATGAGCATCTTTTCATGTGCTTGTCATCTGTGTATCTATTTATACTGTTCAAGATTTTTGCCAATTTTAAAATTTGATCATTTATTTTTATTCACTTTTGAGAGTTCTTTATATATTTTGAATACAGGTCCTTTCTCAGATAGAAATGGTTTCCAGCTTAAGATAATTCACTTAGGGATTTTTTGACCTTACCGTGATGTGAAAGCAATAGGCATCCAGGAGAAACTATATCCTTTTATCATGATGCCGAACAGTGGCAGTGAGCTGCAGCTTCCAGTGAGCTACACATTTTATTTGTAATTTGCAAGGGTTCACCAGGATGTATCCCCACAGTAAGTTAAGGAGCCTCTGTATATGATTTGCAAATACCTTCTCTGAGTCCGTGGCTTGCCTTTTCATTCTCTTAGCCCAGCGGAAGTTTTACAGTTTGAAGTTCAGTTAATCTTGTGTGTGTGTTTGTGTGCACATACACATGTGTGTGTTTTACAGATTATGTGTTTGGTTTCATATGTAGGAACTTTTTCTTTATCTAACCCAAGGTCATAGAGTGTATTTTCTCCTTAGTGTTCTTATTAATATTTTATAGTTTTAAGTTTTACAGTTAGTACTATGACCCATTTTGAATTTTTAATCGTATATGGTACAAGGTTTGGATCCAGGTTCTTATTTTACATATGGATATCTAATTGTCCAGGTTTATTCGTTGAAAACACCTTTGTTTTCCCATTAAATTGTCATCGAACCTGTGTTGAAAATCAGTTGTCCATACACATGTGGGTCTATTTCTGGGTCTGTATTTAGTTCCATTGATTTACTTGTCCATTTTCACACTGAAACCATGCTTGCTTGATTACTTTATCATTACAGTTAAGTCTTAAAATCAGGTAGTATTAGTCCTCTAACTTCGATCTTGTTTTTTAAAGATATTTTGGCTATTCTAGGTCTTTTACATTTCCATATGAATTTCAGAATCAGATTGTCAATTTCACTTTGACTGCCAGGATTCTGATTGAGATTGTGTTGAATCAAAAGATCAATTTAGGGAGAAGTGACATCTTAACAGTAAGTCTTATAACCCATGGATATGGCACATTTTGCCATTAAAGTAAAATTTAAATTTCTTTCAACAACATTTTCAAGTTTTCAAAGTAGAGGGTTTGCGTACCTTTTGTCAATTTTTATCCTTAAGAATTTTATATGTGTTATGCTATTATTTTTTCATTATCAGCATAGAAATTTATTTGAACTCAAAATAATGTGGCTATACTTAGAATAATATAATAACTTTCTGAAGCAATATTATCATTGGCTCTGAAATAGATCTAAAGATGTCATTCTTTTGAAGTCAAAAAAATTTGTGGTAAGAATGTACAAGGAAGTAAAAAATATATATATAGACAACTCTGCTGAGTCCTGGGAGTTGTAGAGGGGCATACTAAGATATTGTAATGAAGTCCAAATTATAAAACATGCAGGAACAAGTTCTCTGGCTTTATCAACTCCCTAGAAAATAAAGCAGTAACCTCAGTAATTCAGTATCCACAGAGGACTAACTTCTTGAGGGACACAGGTAATAATTTACTATACTTCTCTTATCCTCATACCAATTTATTTCCTTCCCTTTAAGATGGGTTTCATCCTGTTGACCAAATATTTAGTTTTATTTGTTAGATAGAGTAAATAATGTCCTGATTGAAGTATCCAACAATTAAGTTGAAGATGCTTAGGGATCAAACTTTTTTAAAAGGCCAGTTCAGCTAGTTAGCAGAGACCATGAGGGTCTTATAGGAAAAATTCTTCAGATAGGATATGTTTGCTAAGAAGAAAAAAGAATAAGAAGTTAAAAATGGGTGAAAAGTCCTAGGGACTAGCATGACCTAAATAACCAAAAGCAGACAGGTGACCTTTGATTAAATCTATTTACTTGTGGAGTGAGCTTGAAAGAAGTGCCAAGATAGAGTTTGGTACCCACAGAGTCCATGGCCAAAGGGCACACTCAGAAGGTCTCCACACTCAGGTCTCCTGGGTCAGGTGTAGTGGTTCACACCTGTAATCCTAGCACATGGGGAGGCTGAGGCAGGTACATTGCTTGAGCTCTAGAGTTTGAGACCATCCTAAGCAAGAGCAAGATCTCCATCTCTAAAATAAATGAATAAATGAATAAATAAATAAATATTTAAAAAGAGCCAGGCCAGGGTGCCTGTAGCTCAGTGGTTAGGGTGCCAGCCACATGCTCTGGAGCAGGCCGGCCAGAGCCTGCTAAACAACCAAAAAACAAACCAACAAAAAAATAGCCAGGCATTATGGCAGATGCCTGTAGTCCCAGCTACTTGGGAGGCTGAGGCAAGAGAATCCCTTGAGCCCAAGCATTAAAGGTCTCTGTGAGCTATGATGCCATGGCACTCTACAGAGGGTGACATAGTGAGACTCTGTCTCAATAAAAAAAGAAAAAAAAAAGAACCAGGCCTGTGGCCAGGTACTTGGGAGGCTGAGGCAAAAGGATCACTTATGCCCAGGAATTTAGGGTTGCTGTGAGCTATGACACCACAGCACTGTACTGAAGGCAACAAAGTGAGACTCTGTCTCAAAAAAAAAAAAGAATTCTACTCTTTTCCTAGAAACTGGAACAAGGACAAGAAGTCTTTCCTTGAGTAGCCCTTTGCACACATCATTCTGTAAATCTGATGGGCTAAACTGCCAAGGATTGGGCTCTTTGTGCTGGTAGCAGAGTCTTGTGCCAACCCAGATCCTTAGCCTTAAGTATTGCTCCAAATCCACCCTGATAATTATTAGCTGAGGGAGCTCTATCCATCACTCCAGGTTCAGGCTTATAAGTCACTTGACTGACACTGTCCTGAGCTCATATTTTAGAATTTTAGCCCGTAGTTTTGGATCAAGCCCTAACTTAATTCCAAGATTCATAGCTTTAGTGGTTCCAGTCATATTAATTGCTAAAAGTATGTTATTGAAAATCTTTGCAGCCTTCCCAGTCCCAATAGCTCCACAGTATACCACACTGGAGCCCATGTACCCCAGCACCTCTGGGGCAGCAGCAAACTCATCATCGACTCCTCCCACGATAAAAGTGAGGTTCCCCGACCAAGCTGCTCCTACACCACCAGCAACTGTGGCATCTGTAAAAAAAGTTCCCATCTTCTCAACTTCTTTGGTCAATTCCTTTGAAACTACAAGATCAATAATGCCAGAATCTATTAATAAAGAGCCTTTCTTCACTTTTTTTAGAATTCCATTTGCTCCAGAATACACTTCTATTGCGCTGATACTGGTGGGCAGCACTGTAATAATTCTGCAGCTTTTTTCAGCTGCGTCTGCTGTGGAAAATACTACCTGTTCACCTGCCCCTTGAAACTCAAAAAATGAGTGGATAGTCATGTTTCATGAGATTTTTTTGCCACTGTATTTCCCATGTTGCCCAGTTCAATAAATCCAACTGGAGTCTTAGAAGCCACTGACCTAGAACACACACTTCCAGGTTGACAGCTGGCTGTTGCAGCCGGCACCAGTATTAGAGGCCGAAGGCAGCCCCTCGGAGACATAAGGAGGCTGCCATGCTGTCTCTGTGACACCTCTGCCCCACCACCCCCCTTTGACCTCTGAAGCCTCCTGGCTGGCCCATTGAATGCGAGTGTGCACAGCCTCAGTGTGGAGCGGCATGCATGCGCTGTTATGCTATTGTTAATTTTAATTTCTAATTGTTGCTGGTATGTAGAAATACAACTGATTTTTCTGCATTGCTCTTGTATCCTGCAACCTTACTAAACTTATTTGTTAATTTTAGTAGTTTTGGTACATTCTATAACATTTGTCTGTTGCATGCAAATAATGACAGTTTTGCTTATTCCTTCCTAATATACATACGTTTATTTTTTTTTCTTCCCATGCTGCCGTGGCTAGCACCTCTGGTATAGTGTTTAATAAATGAGGTAACAAAGCATATTTGTGTCTGTGAGGAATATTCTTTTATAGTTTTCTTGCAATGTCTTTGTCTGGTTTTTGTAGCATGGTAATGCTGTCTTCATAAAGTAAGTTGGACGATATTCTTCCTTTTCAGTTTTCTGAAAAAATTTCAGATGAATTGATGTTATTTATCTCTCAATGTTTGAGTTTGAACTCGCCACCTCCGGCATATGGGGCTGGCGCCCTACTCCTTTGCATGGCTCAATTTTTTTTAAAGGACTTGAGACTTGTTTTATGTCCTAGATCTTGCTATTAAGATTTGTGAGGTAGGACCAGAAAAAATGTTAGTAGAGGGGTAATTTTTCCATACTACTGAAGCAAAACTCCTTTGTGTACTTAACCCAATCCTCAATAAATTAGAAAGTTTTTTTCTGTCAGGCTAGCAGAACTATATACAATTCCCAGCTCTGTGTGAGCACTGGATACTATTTTCTGTAATCCTTTCAGGTAGGTCTTTCCCTGGCCGTTGGTAGTTTTCTCACACACATATGCTTCTAGATACTCTGATGACATCTCAAAGAGGGCGCTTTTCAGATCCCTTAGTTCTCTCGCTACACAGCCCTCTACTCTAACATTCTATCCTTTGAACTTTGGCCACTTTGTATTTACCAGACTCTCAATTCAGGTACTCTGCAGGACTCCGTTTAGGTTTCCTCTCCCTGTGCCATCACCTGGAAATTCTCCTAAACTTGAGGCGATGGTTAGCTCGCCCCATCTGCCCTTCATGCCTGATGTGCAGTGTCTTGAATGCCCAAGTCTCACTTATTATGTTTGATTTGTAGTTCTCTCAGGTAAGAAGGTAAATCTGGCCCCTGTTATTCTACTTTGACTTAAAGCAGAAATCTCCCTAGAGAACTCCTTAAAAAAGACAAATTCCTGAGTCCATCAGAGACCTACTGAATCTCATCTATGGATGAATCCAGAAATCTGTTAACAAGATTTTCATCTGATTTTGCTGTATGCCACATTTTAGAACCACTGATTGGATAAAATGTGATTTCTTAAAGTCCAGTCAAATCATCCAGCACCCAGGGAAGTGGTATTTCTCAAGAGGCAACAAAGTCACCATCAACTTCCAAGTTTCAACTGTAAACATCACCACAGGCATGCCTCCAGAAAATCCTGTGCAGAAAACAGTCAGGAGGCTACCAGATGCAAGAATTCTTAGGTTTACTTGGGTAATTAAAATGTATGCAAATAGATTCTTTCCTGTTTTCATAGCCAAAATAAGATTCAACATTTGTTTTAAGTTACCATGAAATCAAGGAAAATTATATTGTATAAGGAAAATGATCTGTCCCATGTTACTAATTAGTGCTTAGCTGTTAAAGTGAAGAATTATTAAAATCCTTTTCAGAAATTGCAAAATTTCCCCTGATAAAAATTGCCCTAGAGGTTTTTTATTATGGAATATAGTTTTAAGTTAGTCATTTTCTCTTCTTGAGAACAGCTTTCTGTCTGAGGATGGCAGTGGTAGCAGTCCCCTTAAGTGCATGTTGGTTGACTGGTTGATTTATCCATAAAAGATTTGATGAACTGTGGTGTTTTACAAAAGTCCAACTTTACAACAAACTAGCTATCTATCTATATACCTAAGTTCCAAACCTACACAGTTAATAATAAGTTATGAATAATGGACCCTACTATTTTGGTTTGCTAAATATAGAATCATTTGAGAAAGTCTAGTGTCCATAATTATTTTCAGTGAACCTATAATCAGTAATAACATCAGCCACTGATATCAACTTATATAGGATACATGTCACTTTCTTGGCTTTTCGTTAATCCTAATTTACATTCCAGTAAAAAATGGAAACATATGTAAGCATATGTATTATTATCCTTCCAGTTCAGAGATTCTTTTTTTTTTTTTTTTGTAGAGACAGAGTCTCACTTTATGGCCCTCGGTAGAGTGCCGTGGCCTCACACAGCTCACAGCAACCTCCAACTCCTGGGCATAAGTGATTCTCTGACCTCAGCCTCCCGAGTAGCTGGGACTACAGGCGCCCGCCACAACGCCTGGCTATGTTTTGGTTTGCAGTTCAGCCGGGGCCAGGTTTTGAACCCGCCACCCTCGGTATATGGGGCCGGCGCCCTACCAACTGAACCACAGGCACCGCCCCAGTTCAGAGATTCTTAATGCTCATTGTGTCATGAGCCCCTTTAGTGTCTGATGATGCTAATTATAGATCTTTTCTTAAAGTAATGTTCAAAACACATTAAATTAAAAATACGGAAGTACAAAAAATCAATTACATTGACATATAGTTATCAAAATATGTTTAAAACACATTTGTGATATAGTGATGTATATGATTCCTTATTAATGCAACAAAAATACAATGTAGTTTTAGTCCTGTTGCAATTTTTTGTGAAGAATGAGCTACTAGGTATCATTTTATAACAGCTGCAACCCAATGTTAGATGAGAATACTATCATTCATAGGCTATATTGTAATAGAAGGAAATAATACATTTCAGTTATTGTAGTAAAAATAGGATTTCTTTTCTTCCAAGTTCATAAACCTCTTGAATTGTGCTCATGAATCCTAAGAGCCCTTGCCTTCCTTCTGTTCATTTTAGTGAAAACTTAGTTTTTAATCACAAAAACCAAGTTATGCAAAAATAAGTTGTGAAGGAATATGAGAGAAAAAAATGAAGTTCCAGCTTTCTTGTGGAATTGGTTGAAAGACTTTGTTCAACATGGCATACTGTATGTGTTTTTTTTTTTTTTTAGCATTCTATTACTTCCTGCTGGAATTAGCATTTTCCTTATCAATGAGCTACTAATGAACAACCTGAAAAGTGTGGCTGAATCATAAAACACTTTGAATCTATTAAACCTGTTTAGAATGTTAGCAAGAAATAGAAAAATAATGATATAAGGAGAGAATTATATACCATAATGAAATCTTTTTTTTTTTTTGTAGAGACAGAGTCTCACTTTATGGCCCTCGGTAGAGTGCCGTGGCCTCACACAGCTCACAGCAACCTCCAACTCCTGGGCTTAAGCGATTCTCTTGCCTCAGCCTCCCAAGTAGCTGGGACTACAGGCGCCCGCCACAACGCCCGGCTATTTTTTTGGTTGCAGTTTGGCCGGGGCCGGGTTTGAACCCGCCACCCTCAGTATATGGGGCCGGCGCCCTACCGACTGAGCCACAGGCGCCGCCCCATAATGAAATCTTAACTCAGAAGAACCTAGTTGGCAGCAAGCTTGGAGCCCTTAAAATCAGAAATCCTTTGGTTCTTGTCTTAGAAACTTATTTATTAAAGGCTCTGAGTGGTGAAAGATAATAAGAAAAAATGAAAAGAAAGAATAGATAAAGCCACATTTCAAAATATGAAGTTCAAAAGAGTTACATTCCATCACAGGGGTTTAGTACATATGCTAAACCTCATATTTGGAAGTTGCTACCTGGAATTGCGTGATTGGATTGAGTAAATGCACACATCAGTAAGAAGCCATAATTACCTTAGAAAAATATATGTATTTTATCTACACAGGCAAACTCTTTTATGTCTTCTAAATTTTGACCAATTATAAATCTGTTAGCAATGCAGAATGTGTGGATCTTGACACTTGTGAATTCTTGATCATTGTTTACTAAATAATTAGCTTTAGCATTTAAGATGGAATGGGAAAAACATTTAAACCTAGTGGAATTACCTCGGTATGAGAAGCTTTGGGACTTTGTTAGAAATAGTTCTGTTGTTCTCTGTCTCTCAAACATTGTGACAATAACTCATGGTTTATTTACAAATGGAAAGTAACACTTCAGAATACCTGGCAGCTTTCAAAACTAGATTATGTCTGTCCTTGTCTGAAGGGCTCTCGTAACACTATTGTAAGATATTTTCTTCTGACCATCTGGCAGTTCTTAGGAACCAATCTCTCTCAACATTTTATAGCTACTGCACTGGTTACAGCTAATCCTTTCAGTGAATGAACTGGAAAAAATGTAGATACATCAATATCATATTCTTTTAGAGCCCATTTAATCCATTCCCTATTATTATTTCGTTTAATAGGGCCATTATCTTCTGTGGAAATCAAAAGTAATTTGTCAGAATCATTTTTTTTTAATTTAAAGATCAATCTATGTAAAATTTTTTTTAAATAAAAAAACTTTTTCTTTTTTAAGAATCTCAAATATACTCATTTAAAAAATCTAAGGAATGTGAATTTGGGCTTAGATTTTACACACATTTTTAGGTATTATGTTCCAATCCAGGTTCTAAAATATTTAGTTTAATAACCAATCTTGGATTGAGCTGATGGTATTCATGAGAAGGAGTTTATCTTAACAGCAAGGTCTAAAAACAATTTCCATATTACTCTGTTTGCTTTAAGCAGCTAGGAAGAGATTCATTCCAGATGGGACTCTTATAAATTTTCCTTTAAAAGAATTTTGTTCTGTCTGGACTTTTAATAGCTAATGATTTTCTAATATTTTGTGACTTATGAATGAGTTGTGGAAAATTTCCAATGGTCTCATTTTTGCATGTTTTACTTTATAAAAGACCCATGTTGGTCAGAGAATTTTGTTAGAAAGACTGTTACTTATTTCTGCATTCTGAAATTTACACCTATCATTGAATTAAAATGAGAAAATTACGGATCCTCTTTTCAGATCCAGAGCGAAACACTCTCGTTCATTATACCATGTCCTCAGCTTCGCTATTCCATTGTATTTCATCACCATCTGGAAACCAAGTCTGTGATAGAATCTTCTCTATACATGTTTTGTACTTTGGTATTTAGGAACTTCCACTTGGGGAAGTTTTTCTCCATGTCCAATTAACACACGTGACACATGTGAATGCATGTCCCCACAAACTCTCCCTAACTTACGGTTGTTAGGTTAAGTTGGTTTGTTTTTCCCATAGTTTTGGGTATCAAAATTATTTTTTAAAATTTCTTAAGAGAGTTTTGTGGTGAGTTTTGGAATTTTTTTCATTGTTGTCTATGAGATGGGGAGTTAATCTCAATTATAGTCCAATATTGAATAGAGTCAAGAACTTATATAAAGTCTGGCTAAAATTGTAGCTAACTTTAATTAGAGTCCTCAGATCAATAAGGCTTCTATGACATTCTCTTTTCTTCTTCCAAATACCAGGCTTCTGTCATATCATAAATTTAGGGAGGGAATAATACTCATCGCCCAGTTAAGCACAACATTGGCTATATTTTGATACTTCGTAACTGAATATAAACATCACCTATGCCATTGCTTTATTTTTTAAAAAAAAAAAGGTCATAAAAAATGGAAGAAACCTAAGGAGTTCACTAATAGAGTTTCCTTTCTTGGAGAGATATGTTTGTAGAAAGAGGAAAGCTGTATTCTCTGTTCTAGCATCTAGTGACTTTATCAAATTCTTCCATGTATCTAAATAAACTTTCTCGCTGTTCTCTAAATTCCATTCTCTTTATGTCATTTTTTTCTTGCTTTCAAACATTAAATCCCTTTGCTTTTTAAAAAAAGTCTTTTCAAAATCAGTGGATTTAAACTTAATATTAAAACATTTCCTGCATTTTCCTAATTACTTCTTAATTTTTTCTAATTAAGTAGGACAATTTAGAAAACACAAAGCTAAAAGGAAAAATCCCATTAAGGTTTATCTCTGTGCTTTTAAATTGTGTTTTACCAGAGTGACATTAGACTATACATACCATATTGTAGTTAGCGTTTCAAAAATTAATCAGCCAATTTTGATAATAAACCTTCTTGCATCCATTATTTTTAATGACCATGTGATATTCCATGGTGTGAATGCACTATACACAACCCATTTTTCAACTCTCATTTTTTTTTTTTTTTGTGAGACAGAGTCTTACTCTGTCACCAAGGCTAGCATGCAGTGGCATCATCATAGCTCACGGTTGCCTGGGCTCAAGTGATCCTTCTACCTCAGACTCCCCATTAGCTGGGACTATAGGTGTGCAACACTGTGCCCTGCTAATTTTTCTATTTCTTTGTAGAGAACGGGTCTTGCTCTTGCTCAGGCTGGTCTCAAACTCTTGACCTCAAGCAGTCCCTCCTCTGGCTCCCAGAGTGCTGTGATTACAGGTGTGAGCCACTATGCCTGGCCTCCAACATTGTTTTAAGAAAACAAACTACGAAAATGTTGAAATAATTTTTTTTTTGAAATAGTTTTATAGTGAACATACATATATCCACCACTTAGATTCTACCACTAACATTTTATTAAACTTAGTTTATCAAATATCTAACAAACTAGCCATCTATCTTAATTTTTAAGTATTTCAAAGTAAGTTGTAGACAGTAATATACTCCCCCCTCAAGTACTTAACCATCAGTATTTGTGTATATAGCAAACCAATATTTTTAAAAATTCTTTTTGATTTTTTTGTTGTTGTTGTTGTTGCAGTTTGGCTGGGGCTAGGTTTGAACCTGCCACCCTCATTATATGGGGCCGGTGCCCTACCCACTGAACCACAGGCATTGCCCCAGATTTTTAGAAAACACAATTATTAACATAATTGGATCAGCTATATATTGCCGTGTAACAAAATATGCCAAAATTTAGTGGCTTAAAACAAACATTTATTTGCTTATGATACCTTGGATCAGCAGTACTGGTTGAGGTTATTAGGGTTATCATGCAACTATAGTCATATGGCTGTTCTAGTAACGTTCGGTGGAACAGGATGGTGTCACTTGACAAATTCCTGGAATTAGATTTACTTTATATAAAGTTATTCATACACATAGCCAAATTGCCATCTTTGATTACTTAAAATGCTTTCCACTCACTGTTTCCAGTCGCATTCTTTCGATTCAACATTATTTTAATTCAGAGTAACTTTTTGAAATGCTGGTGGGATTCATTTTAATGATTATGTATTGCACATCCTTTTTATCTTTTACATGAACTGTGCAGTTTAGTTGAGTATCTCTTGGCTAGGCACTGAGAAGTTACAAAAGGAAGAAGTACAAGACATCGTCTACATCCTTCAGGAATTTATAGAATTTATGATCCAGTTGGGAAGATAACACCAACACTTACAGTCGAAGTGAATTACAAGACTTTGTGCAGTTGTCAAATTGCTTACCTCTTCTCCCTTCTTGAGGATGGTATTTCTTACTTTGTCAGTAGCCTCCAAGTGGAGGTTTTTCCAGGTTCTTAGTGATCATTGGGAAAAGAATTTCAGGACCCACCATATAAGCCAACTTTTTTATTGGAAGAGTGATCGAAAGTACTCTCTCCAAAAAAGAAAGCAGGCAGGTTGAAAAATAGCATCTTTACCAGAAGGTTGTAGTTTTTCATCTTTTGAAGTCTTACTGATTGAGGGGAAGAATATTCAAGGCTCAGGGCTGGCTTTTACTAAGAATTTGTGTAGTAATTCGTAGATTTTGGTTCCCTCCCATTTTCTTCCTTTATTTGGTTGTTTTGGAATTGTCGTGGTGATTTCAAAGATGGAGAAATTTTAGAACCACAATGTAAATGATATTATAATCAGCCAAAGTTCATGTAAGGTGATCTAAGAAACTAACAAGCTGCTTGAAGCCAGTCCTTGTCTGTAGTTATCAACCGCCCTCAGACGTTTACACCTGACCCACTCTGCACGCAGCTGCATTCGGCTCCTAGTGTAGTAGCCTAGATAGCTTCTACCTGAGCATTGCTTATTTTAATACCTGCACCCATTCTGGAAGCCCCAGCATCCAGTCTCAGCAGTCTCCTAGTCTCCTATTCCAACAATACTTAACGTCTAATAAGTATTCAGTAAATAATTATTTAGTGATTACTATTGAATTTCAGAGAAGGATTGAGTTAAAGCCTTCTAGACGTGAAGGGTTTTGTTGAGGAGGTGGTCTTGGATTAGAGGTACAATTTTGGATAGACTAAGGAAAAGTGTATAGATTTAATAATCATTTGCTTACAGTCTGTTTTAGTTTGTACTCTTCAAACCATGTGTGGTTAGAAATTAACTTTCTTGATTTTTTTTTTTTTTTTTCAGTTTTTGGCCGGGGCTGGGTTTGAACCCACCACCTTAGGCATATGGGGCTGGTGCCTTACTCCTTTGAGCCACAGGTGCTGCCCGATTTTTTTTTTTTTATAAACACAATGCTGTCCGCTAAATATTTCCCTACTTAGCCCATGATTGGAATTACCAAAGTGCTTATTTCATTACCATATTTTTATTTCTAACCATCCTTTATAATACAGGTGTGATTAGAAGAGAAACAATTTTCTCAAATTCAGAAACCCTTTCTTATCTGAAAACCCATGTAGTAGAATTCCAACAAGGAAGATTTTCAACATATTGGAGAAAATTGTTTGAGAGGTTTGTGGGCACAAGCACATCTATGGAAGCAAATCTATGAATTTTTTTTTACATTTACTAAAATATAATATCAATTTTTATACCCTAAATACTCTTATAAAAATAGTTATAATGAGATTCGGAACTATTAATATTCATTTACTAGTCTTTATTCACTATAAATGATAGTTTCTCTATCTTCCTAAATTTCCACTTTATGCTTATAAATTCAGTTTTCTTTGTTGATGTGCTCAAAGTAAGTTTATTTTTTCCTGAATATAATATAAATCCCCCAGCAAATTTTATCATACAAAACTGTTGGCTTCCACTATCTGATTCACACTATGGACCCCGAAACAGAGAACACTGGACTAAAAAGCTATTCATGGCTCACTTTACTTAACTAACCTGAACAAGTATTTCTTTACCTTCATTTCGGTATGAGTGTTATATTTTTTAGTTCCAAACTGAATGTCTTCAGTCCTGATAAATTGAGTTAAAAGTTAAGGAAGTACAATTACAAGGCCCTCGTATAATTTTTCTCACCTTTTTTTTTTTTTTTGAGACAGAGTCTCAAGCTGTCGCCCTGGGTAGAGTGCCATGCTATCACAGCTCACAGCAACCTCAAACTCTTGAGCTCAAGTGATTCTTTTGCCTCAGCCTCCCAAGTAGCTGGCACTATAGGTGCCCGCCACAATGCCCAGCTATGTGTTGTTGTTGTTGTTGTTGTCATTGTTGTTTAGCAGGCCCAGGCCAAATTCAAACGCACCAGCCTCAGTATATGTGGCTAGTGCCCTACCCACTGAGCTATGGGCACCGCCCTTTTACATAGTGACAGAGTCTCACTGTGTCACCCTTGGTAGAGTGCTGTGGTGTCACAGCTCACAGCAACCTCAAACTCTTAGGCTCAAGTGATTCTCTTGCCTTAGCCTGACAAGTAGCTGGAACTACAGGTGCCTGGCACAATGCCCGGCTATTTTTTTTTTTTTTTGTAGTTGTTGTTTAGCAGGTGGGGCTGGGCTCTAACCCGCCAGCTTTGGTGTATGTGGCTGGCGCCCTACTCACTGAGCTACAGGCGCTGAGCCCATATATCTTTCTTATCTTAATTCCTTAAGAGTGAAGTCTGAAGGAATACAGAGTTTTATGTCTATAGGTTTTTAAGAAATTATAATGTTGGTGATAGAAAAAAAACACTTTTATACATAGAGCCTCTTCAAAATATTTTTAATAGCTCTAATTCTATTGATAGACTTATAATAATTTATAGGCTCATTTTCCTTTTAATCAGAAAAATCTTAAAAGGAATAAGGTTTCTCTATAGCACATGAACTTTTTGAACCATTTGAAAAATTTGAGGCTATACTTCTCCAGGAACATAGTTAAACATTTTTGTGTGATGAGCTTTCAAATCTACCCTTTCAAGTATATTTCTTTTACAAAATAAGCTGTCTGCTACTTTCCCATATCTGGACTTTTAAAATAACCGCTAAAGTAGTGGTCAAAAGTTATCCCCAGTGCTGTCATAAACTATGTATCTAAAATACCTGTTTTGTAAAGTTATTTGGAAAAGAAAACAGCTGGTGATGAAATTAAATGATATTACATGATTATTCCAAGAAACAGATTGGCTGAACAAATTGCCTGACACAATGACAAATACTGTTTTCCCTTTAAACAATCTAGAAGATCTAACATTTAGAGGGTCAAAAGGTCTTAGATTCTATGATTCTTGCTCAGTGTTGGAAGAGACTGTGGAGTAATGGTGACCAAACTCCAGTCCTCAGACTGGAACCAGCCTATGATAGGCAGTCTGTGACAGCATTTTAACCTATCAATAGTGAAATGAGAAAAGGGAAGATGATGTGGTTAGTTTATTATAAATGTAATCTGTACAGCTTTTTTTTTTTTCTTTTTGTAGAGACAGAGTCTCACTTTATGGCCCTTGGTAGAGTGCTGTGGCCTCACACAGCTCACAGCAACCTCCAACTCCTGGGCTTAAGCGATTCTCTTGCCTCAGCCTCCCGAGTAGCTGGGACCACAGGTGCCCGCCACAATGCCCGGCTATTTTTTGGTTGCAGTTTGGCCGGGGCCGGGTTTGAACCCGCCACCCTCGGTATATGGGGCCGGCGCCCTACCGACTGAGCCACAGGCGCCGCCCCTGTACAGCTTTTTTAATGGTAGTGATAATAGATCTTTGCTGTTGTTATTTGGTTTTATAATGTTCTTACTTAGCAAAGTTGGATCTTCAAAATTTAAAAGTCGTCCACTTCAGTGGTCTACCCTTTCAGAATATGAATAAAGTACCTGTTGTAGAGTTTGAATTATTTTATAAAAGTAGAATAAATTACTTAGACATTTCTTAATATGCTTCCCCAAAATTACTTTCAGAGCCTGGTCTTCTACAGTCTATCTTTAAAAGTATTCTGTAGCTATTTCTAAGCAGTGATTTCTTTTTTCTCTCTTTCATTTTTATGACCATCTTGAACCTTGCATTGAAGCTCAGCCTGCTTGCATGGAGTCTAAATTGTTCATCAATATAGTAGTTCATAATTAAAATTATGATTTGTCATATAGCACCTCTTACTGCCATTCTGAGGTTTTAAAAAGTTATTTTGGTAGCAGTTCCTTTATGATCAAAAGGTACATTTTGTCTCAATAGGAAATTCATTCTGTTCAGACAGGCTGCAAATTCCCATGACTGGGTAGGCTCATCTGTCAAAGAATATTTTTTATTCCCATCTACCTCTTCGATTACATTCAGAATGCCCCAGTAATGCTGATGAGATCATTCTAACTGTTGAGAACATTTTCCTCATGTTTTCCATATATCATTTCCTCATCATCTCCAATAACACAAAAAGGTTTAACTTACAGTGGAAATAGGGGAAAAATATCTCATTTTCTCTTTGAGAAGCTAATTTGGGGAAGGAAGGTTGATATAGGAATCTTTAAAAAATATTTGGAAATTATAAGCACCTGTGTTTATTTCTTAACTGAGCACTATTTTGCCCATCTCACAGTTGCATTCATGTGAGTTCTAGCAGCAAACATAAAAGCGTCAATGATTTATGTAAACAGAGATATTTTCTGTTATTTTAAATTCTACCTATACTGTGTTGAAAGAATAGGGATGCTATGAATTATTGATACTTGTTTAGTGAAACACATATACATACATCATAAGGAGAGCCAATATGGGTTGACACTTGGCTGTTGTATAGAAATGTGTAATCGATGCAATTAGAGGCCTCAATGGCATTTAAAGTGAAGCCTATATTTGTGTACATGTAAGCAATTTTTATTTGAAAACATTCTAATTTTTGTCTTCTATTTTTCCAAATTATAGCACTATATACATGCTCAGTACTTTATTCTTGAAAACGTTTTATTATAAAATTCAAAACATTCACAAAAGTAAATAGTGCAATGGGCCAACAGATCCATCACCCACTTCAATAATGAAAGCATGGGCCAATCTCGTTTCATTTCTATCTCCATTCACCACCCTTCTCCCACCACTAGATTATATAAAAATCAGATACCTGATATAGTTTTATCCTTAAATACTTTAGTCTATAAACTATATACCAGCAATACATCTAAATCTATTTTCTTAATGCCATCAAATATGCAAAAGAGTTAAGTTTCCTTCCCTCTTGATTATCTGATAATTTTTACTTTCTTGCAGTTCTCCTTAAGCTGGACTCAAACAGCATCCACATATTGTATGTGGCTAATATTTCTCATGAATCTCTTAAACTTACGTTTTTTCCTTTTCCCTCTTTTATTTTCTTGCCAATCATTTGCGAAGAAAATGGCATTATTTGTCCTATTGAATTCCCAATTCTGGGTTTTATTTTTTTTTATTTGGAGGTATTGCTAATAGGTGTCTCTAAACCAGTGGTTCTCAACCTTCCTAATGCCGTGACCCTTTAATACAGTTCCTGTGGGTCACGACCACAGGTTGAGAACTGCTGCTCTAAACTATTAGTTTTCATTATCTTATTTTAAAAGTATTTTCCATTTTTTACTTTGAATGTAAACTTAGCATGTCTTCATTTCCCTATTCGATAAAAGTCTAATTCAGAATCAAACTTTTTCTTGCAATACTAGTCAATCACATCTGTAGGTATTTTACAAGTGAAAATTGCATATAAAAGAGTACTTTACCACTTATTCCTAGACCTCAAAAGAGAGATTAATTGAAAGAAATATCATATAATCTCATCTGTAGAATCTAATAAAGTTGAACTCACAGAAGTAGGAAGTAGAATGGCGGTTACCGGAGGCTGTGAAGGTGGTGGGGGAGATCTTGGTCAAAGGATAAATAATTACAGCGAGATAGGAAAAGTAAATTCAAGAGATCTATTGCATGGTGACTATAGTTAATTATAATACATTGTATTCTCAAAAAATGGAAAGAGAGTGGGTTTCAATCCTCGCAGACAACAATGATGAACTATGAGAGATAATGTATTTGCTAATTAGCTAGATTTAACCATTCCACGTTGTATATACTTCAAAACATCATGTTGTACACAATAAAAGCACACAATTCTGTCACTATTCTTGAATTTTAAAATTAATAAAAAAAAGAAAGAGATTAATCAACTAAAATATTAATCTTATTCTTCTGAGTGGCATAGACTTCCACAGAGCAATACAAAAGCCATTTTACGCCGTTGGGGTAAAAGTCCTTGGAAGTAATTCCTCATATGGTCAAAAATTCTTAATTACTAAGTGCTGGTTGACCATTGTAATTTTATAGAATTCAGTGCCTGAAATTACAGAATTTGTTCTGATGGACTAATTCTCTTCATAACTGTTCTAATTCACATATCTAATACATATGTCACTGCTTGCTGGGGAGAAAAGGGGGAGAAAGGTCTTGTTTCCCAAAGAGTGAACTAGAATCACTTATGGGGCTTTTAACAACCCCCTGCTGAATTGAAGATTCCAGTTGTAATGACCACTGCTACTGTTGGAATCATAAAACATCCTTCAGATGTGCTGGGGCAGAAAAACAGTTGAAAACGATGGTCACCTGTCTAGTTATGTAAGACTTTCACAAGAAAGGTGCTATATAACGTTGTAATACACGCAGATGACTTAAAAAGGCATCTGAGCCCAAGATATTGGCTGTAAGGAAAATTAATAGGTCACAGGAGATAATGGCCTCTCTTTCCCCACTAAGGAAATGGGCTTTTAATCTAAGGAAAGATTAGATTAGGGATGAGGTTACATTTCTGAGGAGAGAAAGCTGTTTATTCATTCAGTGGGGATTTTTTAAAATAAATAAACAGACAAAGCTGTTTATTCATTCAGATTGGGATTTACTTGCCCAAATCTCTGAGGAAGAAAGGAAATAAAAGTTTAAAGTTTATCTCTGTTCCCTGAGAGCGTATAGTTTACTTATAAAGAGAAAGGCATATGGACGTAAAAGAGTTAAGTAAAAGTGAAAGATAACATTTGATGAAGCATTAGAATTTGAGCTGAAAAGTCTATGGAAGCAGAATGCTGGGGAGAATAAGGACCAAGGGATTTCTGAAGAAGTTTGGGGCCCCTTCTGTTTGGGAAGACAGTAATTTTATCATGTGGAGTGAAATTGATGACCCTCTCCAAAACCTCTAAGTTTCCTCCATATTTTGTGATTCACACTAGAAAATTATCCAAATTACTAAAATGTACAGTTCCAATGAACAAAAACTGTCAGTACACCCCAAATAATGTAACCCTTTCAATTAAACTGACAAGCTACATCTGCAACATATTTGCTAAAAATAAATGAAATATCTCAAAGTAAAAATAAAGTATGAGTAGTAAGCCCCAATTGTGTTCTGTTATTTAAGTAAGAGTGGAAAAAGCCACAATAGTTTTTTTACCTTTTTGTGTTAGGGATTCTGTGGAGAATTGATGAAAGCTGTAGAGACCCTTTCCCCTGAAAAATGCTTGTATTTCCATAAAGGACAGCATTGTATTTCAGGGCTTCGTGTAGCCCTTTGAGGCTGATCCATTCATTTCACTTTTGAGAATTCTTTTTTAAAATTTTTATTTATTTATTTGTTTATTTTTGAGGCAGTCTCACTCTGCTGCCCTGGGTAGAGTGCCAGTGGCATTATCATAGCTTACTTTAATCTCAAACTCGTAGGCTAAAGCGACCCTCCTGCCTCAGTATCCTGAGTATCTGAGACTTCAGGTGCCCACCATCTCGCCTGGCTATTTTTTCCCATTTTTAGTAGAGGTGGGTTCTCACTCAGGCTGGTCTCTGAACTCCTGAGCTCAGGCAATCCACCCACCTCAGCCTCCCAGAGTGCTAGGATTACAGTTGTGAGCCACCGCGCCTGGCCATTTTGAGAATTCTTTCCTGAAAGAATAAAATAGAACCAAATTTTCTGATTTGCCTCAACTGGTGAGAAGGGTAGTAGGCTTAAAGCTACACACCTTTAACATATTGGGTTTAAGAAACAGGGCTAGAAGACAGAGTAAAGAAAAGTAAGTATAGAACAGCTTACCAGAGCAAAGAAGAAAGTGTCCTAGGGACGATGGTGGTCCCAGGATAGTGTCTGAGACTGGGCTTTCTTCTGTTCCTAAAGGCATATCCCATGGTTAGGTGGCATCCTTTTAAAGAGTGTATACTCAAATACTTTAAAAAGAGTATGGAGCAATTTTGATAAAATTGGTAGTGAGAGGGTGGCACCTGTGGCTCAGTGGGTAGGGCGCCAGCCCCATATACCAAGGGTGGTGGGTTCAAACCAGGCCCCGGCCAAACTGCAAAAAAAAAATTGATAGTGAGAATGAACAAATTACAAATTATGTGACACTATTCCAAAACACCCACAAAAGGGAGTTTAAATAATTATTTTCTTCAGCCCTTTGATCCTGGGTATCTTTCAAATAAACTGTTTGTAATGCCTCATTAGGCCCATGTGTAATTTTTAAAGCCTTTCACTTTTAGGCAATAGAAGTGTGTTTTAAACAGGAAGCTCTTGTCATTAGAATGATCAAAACTTTATATTAGACAAAAGAGAAAGTTAGTTCATGGGAATGATCACTTAGGAAGCAGAATAACCAGCATATATTGCTGTCTTAAAGGGGAACAGCTAGCTGTCAACACATGTTATCAATAGTTAAAGGTTTCAGAAAATTTCTAACATCTCCTTGCTAATCAATAAAGATAGCATCACACTCATCACCAAGCTTTAGTTGTCAGAAATGATGTATTTATTGACTAACTGCAATACTTTGAAAAAGCAAAAAGGAGAGTTAACTTTGAGGAAGCACTGACTATGGAATTTTAGTAGTGGCAATTTCCTCTTACTCTGAATAATATTATAGTTAGGGATATTTACCTACTCCTAGGACCAAATAGTTAGCAGTTGCATAGCTTTGAAGTATAACACTATGCTTTATTAGTTCCTATTAAGTAAGGCCCAAGAATAGAGAATGGCTTATTTGCTATTGGACCAGTCCACTAAAAAAAAAAATCAGTAACAACATTGTCCAAGTCCAGAGGAAAGGTTAATTCTGGAGTTTAAATCCAAAGTTTGGTATGTAATGTGTTTATTGAAATTGGGGACTCAAAAGTTAACACTCATTGGGCTGATAACTATTAAAACTATTTTAATTATTTTTGAGCTCACTTTTGAATCCCTCTTTCCTTCCATTGCTCCTTTTTTCCTTTCACTTATTTACTATCATTGACTTTTAGAGCCAAATCAAGATTTTCTCTATATATGAATAGGTCTTTGCCATTCTACTGTCACAGTTGTCTGCATACAAATTTCTTCCAGACACATTATTTGACAATAGGGGTAATGGTGAAAAGGAAAAAGTGGATGAGTATGAGGATATAAAGAATCCGTGGTTCTTTTCTTTTTAAATTTACTTGAGATTTCAATAAGTCTTTTGGGGAAACAATATAAGATTTCTGTATTTGACATTATTTTAGTACCATATAAGTGCCACTGACTTGGAATTTTAATTCATACATTTGTTTTTTATTTCTGTAATTAGCATGTGAGTATCTACTATATGTCATGCCTCCAATTAGTTCACAGTAGAACAAGCATACTGGTTGTTAAATAGCCCTCCTCTGGTACGCACCTGTCATGCTCCAGAAGCCTCAATTCCTTATTCAGAAAACTCCTGATCTCCCAGCAACCCAGAAAATGAGAAGCAAATGAACAGCACAGCAGAGGGTCTTCAGGACCCTAATCTATTGCTACAGCAGCATCATTCCAATTGGTCAGGACTGTGTTGTACCGCTTGCTAAAATATTTAACATTTACTATCACCTTTGGCTGTATGCAGAGCACTGTGCTTAACTCCTGAGGGAATAGAAAGGTGAGTAAGTCACATCCCCTACTCTCAAGGAGCTCACAGATGAATCAGTAGTAAAAGTTATAACACCTAACATTTACTGAGCACTTACTAGTGGCGTTGACTTTTCATATATCATCTCATTACCCTTCATGATACCCTTACGAGTTTATTTTCTCATGTTAGGAGTTTATTTTCTCTTTTATAGATGAAAAAACTGAGGTACAAGAGAGCCCATATTTTTTTTTTTTTTAGGTCATACAATTAGTGTTGGAGATGCCATACATATCAGGCAATCTGACTCCTTTAGGGCATTAAAAGATGCATGTAGATTTCCAATTTGCCACCAGTTGTATAATCCCACTGATTTTCAGGCCTGGCCTTTGGAACATGAGGAGGTTGGAGTACATGATGTCTAACAGTCTGAAAAGTTTTTGATTCTATAGGAGTAATAAGACAAATATTGAGCAACAGAGTGAGATCCTTCTCTGGGCCTGGGACTGTGGTAAGTGCTAGGAACACAAAGCTGGCTAGTTCCTGTCTAGTGAGGCACAGGGAAGTAAACCAACAGTAGTAATATTGTGACTGGGAAAAAGTGCATTGCATTCTTCATATTTACTGAAAGCATGTATTTATTTTATGTGCTTATTTTCCATGCACATTGAAGACACATAAGATATACCAGAGAACAAAACGTAAACACCAAAATCTCTGCCTTCATGAAGACCATATTTTCATGAGAAAGACAGCCAGGAAATAAAATATAAAATACAGTAGAACCTCCTTCCTACACTGACCACGTCCTTAAGTTGACCTGATTTTCATGGACCAGACATGCACCGCATGTATGCATCAGTGCAGTAGGCCTAGTTCCTTATGATGACCACGGACGTACATTGACCAGTTTGTTTCAGTCCCTTGGGTGGTCAACTTAACAGAGGTTCTACTGTATAAAGTATGAAAGATGGTGGTAAGTATATCAAGGAAAAAGAAGGCAGAGAAGAGTATGAGGCTTCCTGGAGCTGGGAGGAGTGGGTTGTAATTTTAAATGCAGTGGTCAATAAAGGCCTCCTTGAGGAGACGTTTGAGTAAAATGCTAAAAGCCATGAAGGGAGCAAGTCCTATGACTCTACCATGGAAGAGATGAATCAAAATAAAATAGTGTTAAAGTGTGTTCTATTATTATCATACATGGCATGTAAAAAAAGATTTTGACTCATCTAAAGCAAATGACAATAATTCAAAAACTATATGTAGGTTACGGAACGTCAGAATTAGAAACAATAAAGGAACAAAATGGTCACTGGAGCTCTTTTCCATAGGAAACAATTGCTCTGTTCCAGGCAGAAAGAGCTGCTATCCTCCCTGGAGCCGTGTCTGAGCACGCCTCCCACACCCCACCAGTCCTGCTTTAAGAGTCACTGGTCTGCTACTACTGTCCCTTACTCCAGCCAGCCATTTGGTCTCCTTGCTATTCTGTGAACATGCCAGGTTACTTTCACCTTAAGGAGTTTGCATTTGTCCACTGTATAGAGAATGACTTAGAAAGATGTAAGCTCAAAGTCAGACCACTTGGGGTAGGGGGAGAGGAGTAATCAAGGTCAAAGATGATGAGCACCTGAGCTAGGGCTATGGCCGAGGGAATGGAGAAAAGTAGACACACTGGGAAAGATTTAGAAGGGAAAAAAATATCACTGGACTTAGTGATTGCCTGGATGTGGTAACCAAAGGAGGATGAAGAGTCAAGGTGATTCCCAGGTGTCTGCCTTGGGCAGCTGGGTAGATAATGATGCTGTTCATTGAGAAGGATGACGTTTTGGAGGTATTGAAGTGAAACGATGAATGTGGTTTGGGGCGTGTTGCATTTGATGGGCATGGTCTGGACAGGAATAGCACATAGATGAAAGAGAATAACATCCACTTCATTTCTTGTTGGTATTTTAAAAGTGTTATATATCTTTAAAATCACACCTTGTAATTTAATATGAGTGATCTTGAGAGAGAGAATAATAGGAAACCCGTTTAGAGAAGGCCTCTCGAAGGTAAGTAGCCTTTTCGTGGGATCTGAAGGGGGAGAGGGGCCCGCTGTGTGAGTAGGGAAGGAAGACCCCTGGCACATGCACAGCAGGCACATGGGCGCTCGTCCCATGTCTCCAAAGCATCCTGTGCAAGTGTTCAAAGCTGAGCTTACAGCCTCTGCCGGCCCCTTGCCCTCCTCTAGTCTCCCTGCATCAGGGAGAAGAACTGTGCACTCTACAAACCCAGAGGTCAACTTGGGTCCCCAGGGTCCGACCACAGGTCCAGCGGGTTGTCCCTGCAGTCCAGCTGCCACTCTGCCTCCCTCCTGTCCCAGCCAACGTGCGCAGCCCCCTGCTGGTGCTGTGTTTCCTGCTTGTGCATGCACAACCCAGTCTCCATGCTCAGCTAATTGATCTTTGAAAAATGCAAGTTTGCACTCATCACTCTCTGTTGTAATATATTTTTATACACATACTCTAAGATATTTAGCACATACCAACTTATTTTAGACTTAAAAAATATTTGCCAAGCGATTGTTTCCTATGGAGGGGCTCCAGTGACCATTTTATTCCTTTATTGTCTCTAATTCTGATATTCCATAGCCTACACATAGTTTATTAATTATTGTCATTTGATTTAGATGAATCAAAATCTTTTTTAACATGCCATGTATACTAGTAGAACAAACTTTAACACTATGTTTTTTTGATTTACCAGAAAGGATGATCATTTCTTGATCACAAGTAGTAACGTTTCTTGTCCTCAGGTCAACCTCATTAAAAGTATACATTTAAGCAAACTAAGATATCCTCTGAAATGAGTCACCTCATCCCTGGGTTCAACTGACATAAAGAATTACCTTATTTTAGTCAGAAAACCTTAATTAGATTAGGCTGGCCTTCCTGAACTGTGTGTGTTGCTACATACAGGAGTTAAAAACCTTGATCTATGCATACCACACAAATCAGGAGAAAACAAATGAAAACAGAAATGAACTCATGTTTCTGTTTGCAGCTGCTTTAATGAAGACATTTCAAATAGAAACCAGAGAACCAGAAGCACAAAACTAAAGAGATAATAGCCAATGAAGGGGAGAAGTGATTAATTCAGATCAAGAAAAAAACTGCAGAGTTCAAAGAGACCATGATGAAATTATTAGGGGCTGTTGGAGATGTAATCCATATCTCCTTGTCACACGCGTCCTGTGTGATAGTGCCATGAATGTCATGGGAGAAAATTAGTGCCTTACAAAATAAACATATTTAAACTTTATGAAAAATACCCACACAAGAGACTGATAAACACACATTCAGAGGTGGACACTTTGGTCTCTACAGGGAAATTCATCTGCTCCATGGAGAGAGCAGCCGACAATCAGGAAACTCCAAGTCACATTCCAGCAGAACCTTTTATTAATACTGACCCATCATTGTGGCTCTGCAGAAGTTTTTATCTCATTCTACTTATATAATGTCTTTAGTAATATGATGTTACACGTCAAAATTATTATTGTTGAATTGCAATCAAAACACACCTAAACACATACTCCTTGGGTAAGGGAAGAGGCCCAAAGTATGTTGTCTTTGCTCCTGGGAAAAGTAAAAAAGAGTTATCTTATTTTCTTGTTCTTAGAAAAAAAAGAAACCCAACATCTTGATTATGTTGATTAAATTATTATTTGAGAATTCTTCAAACTGTAAGAGTTCTGATCTTCAAGATGGAAGGCTTGAATAATGTGGGAGGGCAAATAGAATGATTTACCTAATGATTATATGGTTGCTTGGGCTCACCGAGCTGTGTTTCTTCTCTTTGAAGATACCTGGAGTTCCACCTGGTCATGGCCTTGCCTGATGAATATGGTGATATGTGAGGGAAACCACTTAAATAAAAAGAGTGCTCTGGCTTTAAAGAACACAGTTGTTTTACCTGAGTGAGCATTCATGATTTTGTGCGGGCAGGTAGGTGACAAAGGACAATGGATTACTTTGTTTTGATTGAAGATTGCATTAATGTTACAATACCAATGCGTCGTCTATTTGCAGGCAACAAATGAGTGTGTGATACTGCAATGGAAAAATGGGATAAAGATGGCTTATATAAGAACCAAACATACCAAAGAATACAACCATCAAACTTTATTCAGACATCAAGAGAGCATTGCATCAGAGCTGCTCTTTGTATCTCATTCCTGTTTTTCTCACGCAATGCTTTGTATACACTTGTAATGGTTAAATAGATTTTAATGGATGAATTTTCATTTAAAAGTAAAAAATGATGTTCTCTGCTTCAAGCAGCAGGTGTGTTTTTAATCTTTAATAGGTCACCTTCCCAAGTGCAAGCAGGCAAGCTGTTATTGATCAAAGAGGTTTTGTTGGGTAGCTCTCAGATTATTGAGTGACAAACTTTATTGAATTTGACTTAACAGAAGTCAGAAGACAGCTGAAGCATAAGAGCTTGCACTGCCATCAGAGTCATTTTACGACAGCCAGGGAGCAAAGCTCAGAGATGGATACTGAGCTCTTTGCTGGCCCTTGGAGATTAACTGAACAGCCTTCCTACCAATTCCCAAGCCTGTCAGCAGAACCAATTAGATTTTCAACCAGTAGACAAGAAGGGTGGCACTTGGGGACCTTTTTGCTTTAGGTCGAAGGCTTTTCAGACTGCGATGAGATGACATTGATGATGACACGTTGAGCATTGGTTGGTTTTAAGACAAGTTAAATTAGCAGTCTTGAAATGATTCCAACTGTCTCCTGACTTCTCACTGTTGCCATATTCAGTGGATCCTGTCAGGAGCAAGTTGATGACTTAATAGTCTTTCTTGAGTGGATTTGAGCACTTTGGCTGTGTGTTTATGTGTAGTTGTCATGCTTAAAATATTCATATGAAGGTTTGAAATATTTATTTGAAGGCGCCTTCTGCAGAGTTCAGCAGTAAGGCTCTTGGTGCTTCTACCTACTTTTTTTTTTTTTTGCTTCTCTAAGCAGTTATTTTGTACAACTCCCTTTTATTCTATTTCATTTATAATTGACAATAGTGTTTCAAGTAATTATTGATAACTTCTTTTATGTAAAGTTAAAGAGCCTTTTTGGGGTCAAGTTTCTCTCCTAGACTCTTGTAGATTCAGATCTACTTCTCCCGGTAGTCTGGGAACCACTAGGGATTAGGAAGAGCACTGTTGTTTCCACTCTGTGACCTTTGATCCAAGAGGACCGAGGTGACTTTTAATGGAAGGGATATAAACAGAAGGATAAAAACACGGATATAATACTAGGATAATTAAGATCGCATTAAATGATGGTCATCTGAGAAGCTTCATATTTAACCTTGAAAAAGTTATTTAGGATACATATTTGAGGTATTGAAAATACTATTACTCAAGTCGACATTTACCCTTAACAATTACTGAATAACCTTAACATCTACTAACCTCAGAAAATTGTTATTACCCTGTTTCCCCGAAAATAAGACAGTGTCTTATTTTAAGGTGTGCTCCCAAAGATGAGCTAGGTCTTATTTTCAGGAGACGTCTTATCCTTCCTGTAAGTAGGTCTTATTTTCGGAGGATGTCTTATTTTCAGGGAAACGAGGTAGTGTACTTCTATATTATATAGATAATTGAGATTTTAAATGACCAGATTTAAAGTTTTTGGTATCTAGCAGAGTTAACAGGCATATAACTTAACCTAACTCTTTTACATTTTTATAAGTGAGATGATTGTAGCTGATTATATTTACATAGGTGTGTATACGCATCTGCAAACACAGAACACAGGTATGTGTATATTTATGTATAAATAATTCATGTTTTGTAACAAAGTTCTATACTTTCTACAGTTATGTGCTGGCAATTGAAGACTCTGCCAAAGGGGTAAAAATGAAAATATTTTATCTGTATAAATTCTTTCAGATTACTAGAGAGTACTTCTTGCTAATTTGAAATTTTATAGCTTGTTCTTTGGTGACCTACAGCGGTGAATTTTATTTATTTATTTTTTTTTTGAGGCAGCTAGGTCACCCTCAGTAGAGTGCTGTGGTGTCACTGCTCACAGCAACTGCAAACTCTTGGGCTTAAGCGATTCTCTTGCCTCAGCCTCCCAAGTAGCTAGGACTACAAGCACCAGTTATAACGCCCAGCTATTTCTTTTGTTGTTGCAGTTGTCATTGTTGTTTAGCAGGCCTGGGCCAGTTCGAACCCACCAGCTCTGGCATATGTGGCCAGCACCCTAACCACTTGAGCTACAAGGGCCGAGCCAAGGTGAAGTTTTTTATTATTATTATTATTATTATTGGGGATTCATTGAGGCTACAAGAAACCAGGTTACACTGATTGCATTTGTTAGGTAAAGTCCCTCTTATACTTGTGTCTTGTCCCCAAAAGGAGTGTCACACAATGAGACCTCAACCCTCTCCTCCCTTTCCTCTCTCTGCTCTTCTTTCTCCTCTGTCCCCACCCCTCACTGTGTACTAAGTCACTAATTGTCCTCATATCAAAATTGAGCACATAGGACTCATGCTTCTCCATTCTTGTGATGCTCTACTAAGAATAATGTGTTCCGCTTCCATCCAGGTGGTTTTTGAAGAGCTTGATTTATAAGCAGAGCATCTCTGGTGTATGTATTTAAGATTGGAGTTAGAAATCTGGCCCTACGGTTTCATACCTATACGATACTCTGAATAGTAATTATCATATCTAGTAAATAAATCTTTCCACATTAGAATCATGTTTTCAAATGGATTCTTCCAGATCTTTTTAAGGAAGACATGTTTAATCAGAACTCCCATGTAACCCATTCACTTCTACTCTTAACGTTATTTTAAAGCAAACCAAGAGAATCATATAATTTTGTTCATAAATATTTCAACATCTGTTTCTTAAAATTAACATAACCATTAACACATCTAAAAAAATTCAATAATAATTTCTTAATATCATCAAAGATAGAGTATTCAGATGTTATTTTTTGTTATCCAGAATTATGAATGGTTAAAATTTTGATATAGTTTTCTAAACACATGTATTTTCCCCCTCAAAACTATTAATATAATTATCCTCTGATTGTTATTTTTGACTCCTTTCATCCTACCTGGCCAGGACCTCGTTTCAACCACATTGTCACCTTTAATTTTCTTACCTCTCAACCCTCTTTATGCTTACTCATCCTATCACCAGCATCCTATCACCTTCAAATTTCATGTGAAGCTAAAATTTGTTTTCTCTGCCCCTGCGCTGTCAAATGCTATTGAAGAAAAACGTGTAACTATTGATGGCACCATTATACATTTATGATTTTCAGATTCAGGTGGCCCCTTGGTACCAGCTGGAGGTCATTTCACCCGTTCTCCCCAGGAAATACAGATCCATTTCTCTTTTCTCAACTTCCCAACCTTGCCTCCAGCCAACATCATCAGATATAATACATGACTTCAATTTATGTTTCTCTAAAAAAGGACAATAGTCATGAGTTATTTCAAATTTTCTTCCTTCCTCCATATTTAAATATATCTTCAATGACTGACCTGTTTCTTTTTCTTTTTTTTTTTTTAATTTTTTTAACATCTGTAACTTTTACTTATTTATTTTTATTTTTTTGACTGACCTCTGTTTCAAAAGAAACATGTTCTTTCTTCCAATAAGGTTAATGTTTAAGACACTAACCATGGATTCTGGGACCAGATTGCCTGCTTAGAGTTCAAGTCCACCCACTTCTAGCTACGTATCATTGGGCAAGTTATTTAACTCCTCTGTGTATCAGTTTTCTCGTCTGTAAAATGACAATGATTATAGTTCTTGCTTTAGGGCTGCTTAAATGATTAGGTTAGTAATATGTAACGTTCTTAGATTTTCATTGCACACTATTTTAAATTGAACACGAACCTTATGGCCACCTTGTCTATGTTGTATGTTGAACTTTTTATAAAGTACCAAACTGTTTTCCAAAGCAATTGCATTTTACATCCTCACTGTCAATACGTGAACATTTAAGTTGCTTTACATCCTCAGTAACATTTGATATGTGTTTTTAATTTTAACCATTATAATGGTACCTTATTTTGACTTAAATTTGCATTTCTTGATGATAACTGATGTGGGCCAGTGAACACATGAAAAAGTATTATAGAGTTTTTCTCCTTCAAAAGAAAACAGATGCTTATTGAACTTTACAAATAACTATGTTGCCATGCACTAAGAATATTTACAAAAAGTTTCCAAATTCTGGAGAAATCAAGTAGAGAGAAAAATAAATACTTCATTTAAATACATGTTAATGTGGTAAATTAAATTGATTTTTCTAATGATAATTCAACCTTATAAAATAGAAATTAAACCCAATTTTGTTGTAAGGTATTGTCCTTTTTTGACCTTGCTGGATTTCATTTGCTGTTTTGTTTAGGATAATATAGTTAAAGATTGCACAGTTTATATTTAAACTAGTCATAACTTTTTTCTTCTTTGTGAAGTTTTATTATAGTTTCTTTGGTTTTGCTATCAGGGTATTGCTAGTTTCTTAAAATATATTGGCAAATGTTCTTTCCTCTTCTCTTTTCCAAAAGAATTTGTGTAAGACTGTTAGTAAATCTTCCCTATAGATGCCTGATAACATTAAATAGTGAAGCCATCTCAACCTGGATTATATATATGGGAAACATTTTTATTTGCAGACTCAATTAAGTAGACATAGGGCACTTCAGAATTTTTACTTCTTTTTTATTTTTTATTTTTAAGACAGAGTCTCTCTTTGCTGCCCTCAAGTGCTGTGGCATCATAGCTCACAGCAACCTCAAACTCTTGGGCTCAAGCGATCTTGTCTCAACCTCCTGAGTAACTGGAACTACAGGCGCCCGCCACAATGCCTGGCTATTTTTTAGAAATGGGGTCTCACTCTAGCTCAGGCTTGTCTCCATCTACTAAGCTCAAGCAATCCACCTGCATCAGCCTCCCGGATTGCTAGGATTACAGGCCTGAGCCACCACACCCGGCCCAGATTTTTTACTTCTTGTATCAGTTTTGACAATGTTTATCTTTCACAGAATTTGTCTATTTCATGTAATTTTTCAAATTTACTAGCATAAACTTATTTATAATAGTCTCTTATTATTCTTTTAATGGATATAGGGTCCATAGCTATGTTTTCTATATCATTCCCGACAGTGTTAATTTGTATTTTCCTCTCTCCTTTTCTTCCTGAGCAGTCTAGCTAGAAGTTTATCAATTTTATTGATCTTTTCAAAGAACTAGCTTTTGATTTAATTGATTTTTCTCTATGTTTATCTGTTTTCTATTTTATTACTTTTTCCATTTGTCTTTTTTATTTCCTTTGGATTATTTTGGATTTAATGTAGATTTCTCTAGCTTCTCAAAGTGGAAATTTAGGTCATTGATTTCAAGCCTTTCTTTTTTTCTAATGTAAACAGTCAAAGCTGCAAGTCTGTCTCCTAACACCACACACAAAATTAAATTTTTCTTGTGATTTATTCTTTGACCTATGGATTATTTAGCATTATGGTATTTAAGTGTTTCAGGTTATCCCAGATACTTGGGGATTTTCAAGGCATCTCATTCTCATTATTTCTAACTCAATTTTAGTTTGGTTAGAGAACGGATTCTGGATCATTTCAACCTTTTACATTCATGGAGACTTGTTATATGGTCCATCAGAGAGTTTATCTTGGTGAATGTTTCAAGTACACTTGGGAAAGTATATTCTGCCCTTGTTTGATATACTGTTCTATAAATATTGGTTAAATCAAGTTAGTTACTAGTGTTATTCTCTTATTCTACAGGGTCTGGCAGAAGTCAATGCCCTTTCATGCTTGAGTATGATATTGTTGTGTTACAGAATTGAAATAATTTGCACATAATTTGCAAATAATGTAAATAAGGCAATTACAAATAATGGTAAAATAATGTCCCCCTTTTATGAACTAGTACTCTATATCAATCTTTCATTACAAAATCATAAGCAGGTAATTCTGTAACATAACAGTATCACACTGAAGCACACAAAGGCCGTTACTTTGCCTGACCCTGTGTATGCTCACTACTTTATACCTCCTCGGTCTATCAGTTACTGAGAGAGGAGTAGTGAAATCTTCTGTTATAAGTACATGTATGTCTATTTTTCTGTTCATGCCTGTTATTTTCTGCTTCATGTATTTTGGAGCTCATATTTGTTGCATATACACTTAAGATTGTTATTAATTTTGATGAATTGACTCCTTTAAATTTATGAAATCTCTCTTTAGTCTTGGTAATATTCCTTGTTTGAAGTCTATTTTGTCTGATGGTAATATAAGAATTCAACTTTCTCATGATTAGGGTGCATGTGGTATACCTCTTCCCATCCATTAATGCTTTACTTATCTTGTCATATTTCATATGCATTTCTTGTAGACAGCTGTATTATTGGGTCTTGGATTTTGAGCTCATCTGACAAGCTTTGCCTTTTAACTGGATAGCATTTAATTATTGATATGGTTGTACTTAATCTGTCTTGCTATTTGTTTTCTATTTGTCTCATTTGTTCATTGTTCTTTTTTCCTTTCATGCTTTCTTTTGTATTAATTATTTTTTATTATTCCATTTTTCTCTACTATTGGTTTAGTGGCTGTATTTCTTTGTTTAAAGTTTTAAAGGAGAGGCTATTGTCATCATTCATTTTGCTTCTACAGATGCTATAAACTTACAATATGTTGGTATTATTTTTACTTTAAACAGTTAATTATCTTTTAACTGTTATTATCTTTTTAAGGTAATTCAAAAACAACTCATATATTTACCATTTCCAGTTCTTCATTCATTTTTGTGTATCTGAGTTTTTATGCAGTATCATTTTCCTTTGACTTTGAAGATCTTCTTTCATCATTTCTTCGTATTCAGGTCTGTTGGCAATAACTTCTTTCATCTTGTGTTTGTAAAGAAGACTATTTTTTCTTCATCATTGAATTATCTTTCTTTTTTTTTTTTGTGGTTTTTGGCTGGGGCTGGGTTTGAACCCGCCACCTCCGGCATATGGGACCGGCGCCCTACTCCTTTAGCCACAGGCACCGCCCAAATTATCTTTCTAGTAAACATAGAATTTTAGGTAAATTCTTTTTTTTATCAATTTTCTCTGGATAAATTTTTTTGAGGTGATAGTTTATTTTTAAATAAATTTTATTGCATATATTTGAGGTTTACAACATGATGTTATGGGAAACATAAAGATAGTAAAATAATTACAAAGGTGAGGCAGATTAACACAGCTTTCATCTTGCATAGTTTTTCTTGACTTTTTTTGAGAACCTCCAATCTACTTATTTAACAAAATCTCTAATACTTGTTTTAACCCTGGATATTGAATTTTAGGTCGATTTTTTTTTTTTTTTCAACCCTGGAAAAATTTCATTCCCTTGTCCCATGGCTTCTACTGTTTCTGATAAGAACTCAGATGTATTCATATTTTTTATTTTGAATATGCTATGTCTTGAGGAGACTGATTTTAAGATTTTCTCCTTATCATTGGTTTTCACTAGTTTGAATATTATGTGCCTTAATGTTTTCTTTGTATGTACCGTGATTAGGGTTTGCTGGCCTCATGGGTTTTTTGGGTTTATAATTTTCATCAAGTTTTAGGTTCATCTCTTTGAATATATCTCTGCACCTTTTCTCTCCCCTGTCTTTTGAGCCTCCAATTACGTGTGTGTTAGAAAGCATGATATTTTCCTACATGTCACAGAGACTATGTGTAGGGGTGTGTGTGAGTGTGTGTGTGTGTTTTGTTTTTCCTCACTCCTTTCTCTCTCTCTTTTTCAGTTGGTTAGTTTCTGTTACCAGTCTTTTCATCTGCACTAATTTGATACTAAGCATATCCATCAAATTTTTAAATTTCAGATATTATGTATTTTGGGTTCTAAGAATTCATTTGCTTCTTTTTTTTGATAGTTTCCATTTCTTTCCTCATTATGTTTGTGTTTTTCTGTAATCTTTTTATAACTCCTTTTTTTGCTAAACCTATCATCTTTTGTCCCCTCCAGGTCTGATTCTATAGATAATTTTCTTCTTGTTTTTTTACCATAGTTTTTTCCCGCTTTGAAAGTCTGTTCTTTTTGGGTTTTTTTTTTGTTTTTTTTTTTTGAGACAGAGTCTCACTGTCACCCTTGATTGGATGCCATGGCATCACAGCAACCTCCAACTCTAGGCTTAAGTGATTCTCTTGCCTCAGCCTCCCAAGTAGCTGGGACTACAGGCACCTGCCACAACACTCAGCTATTTTTTTGTTGTTGTTGCAGTTGCCATTGATGTTTTAGCTAGCTGGCCAGAGCTGGGTTTAAAACTGCCACCCTCGGTATATGGGGCCCGTGCCCCACACGCTGAGCCACAGGCACTGCCCACTTTGAAGTCTTTTAGGATGCAAGATACTGTGAACATTACATTATTAGGGTCTGAATTTTATTTTCTGTTTTGGTAGTCAATTAAGCTACTTAGGGATCAGCTTGATTCTTTCAAGGCTTATTTTTGGGTTTTCTTGGGATTGGGGTTTTCTTTTTAAGCTTTTAGGTGGTATGTCTAGAGTAACCTTTACTTTATAGCTAGTTTAACCTTACTATTAAGATCTTGCCTTTTGAAGATTTCACCAAATACCAATTTAATTTTATCTTTCCACTGCGGCTAGATGGAACTGGAATATCTTCTAGTCTGGTGTTTTTTGCTAGTATCATGGGATCTCTGTATGCACAGCTTAGTGCTCAGGCAAAGATTCAAGGACAACTCTATGTAAATTTCTGAAGCATCCCTTATGCATATCTCCCTCCTCTCTGGTATTTTGCCCTGAAAATTCCAGCCACCTTAGCCTCAGCTATAGCCACCTTAGCCTTACCTGATTCCATCTCTGCCTCCTCAACTTAATGACTCATCCATGTTCTTTTTGGCATGAGCCTAAGAATCACTTCATTTGTTCATCCTTTGTCTTAGAGATTACAGTCCCAGATGCCTGTTGTCCAATAGCTAAAAACAGTGATTTCTTAGATTTTTTCCAGTTTTCTAGTTGTTTATATAGTTAGTGATCAAGTCTGGTACCAATTTTTAGTCATCACTAGAAGCAAGAGCATTCTCATGCCTTTTAAATATGAATAGTTTATTGTTTGGAAATGCACTTATACATCATCCCAGTGGTTTAATGAGTACCCGCAGGGTGGTGCTTGTGGCTCAGTGGGTAGGGCGCTAGCCCCATATACCAAGGGTGGTGGGTTCAAACCTGGCCCTGGCCAAACTGCAAATAAATAAATGAATGAATAAATAAATAAATAAATAAAATGAGTACCCGCAATGTGCTAGGTACCATGTCAGGGCATGGGGATACAAAGGAATAAATCTTTTTTCTGTCTTAAAGGAATCTCACAGTCTATTAGAGAGGACAAATATACAATGTAAATACTTAGACAGGTATATGGAAGCCCCAAAGAGGACCCAAGGAACTATATGGTAAAGGGATAGAGGTACTGATGGAGAAATTCCTCTGGGTTTACAGGCATTCTCCAGGTTAAGGGCTGGCAAAAAGGCCATTGCAAGAACAGAAGGCTATAAATGGAAAGGTACAAGAGTGTGACATAGCACAATGTCTTTATAAAGCAGGTTTCATTAACTAATCATTCATTTAATAAATACATCTTTAGTGTCTATTAGATGCTGTGCCAAATGTTTGCTATCCAAAGAGTGAATAAGATGATTGTGATTTCTGCCTTCATGGAGCATAGTCTAGCAGTTCAGTATGAAAGGAGCTGGAGTGCCTAGACAGGAATCATATATTTGGGCATGGAAGCAGAAACGGCAAGTCAACCCTAAGGACCTGGTCATTGTCCTGAAAGCCACTGGCCTCCAAACTTTTTGGATTGCACATTCCATCTGTAAAAAAAAAGAAAAATTGTGTGTTTGCCTCGATATCTTTATATTCACTAATTAATAAACTCTATATGTATAATACTATATTTATCTACTACATACATTGTCTTATGTACCCAAAAATAAGTAAGTAATGTAAACATGAATAGACATTCTAGTATTTTCTTTTTGTAGTCCATGCTTCTTCTTGCACACCCTGGTTCACATACCTTGCTCTGTAGACTACTGAGAAAAGGAAAGCTTGAATTCTGTTTTATAAAGATTCAGAATATGACTTCTTATTTTTTTCCCTCCACTCAAAGATGGGATCTTGCTCTGTCACCCAGGCTAGAGTGCAATAGGGCGATCATAGCTCACAGCACCCTCAAGCTCCCGGGCTCAAGAGCTCCTCCTGCTGCAGCCTTATGAGTAGCTAAGACTACACAGGCATGTGCCACCATCCTCGGCTAAGTTTTTAAATTATTTGTAGAGATGGGGGTCTCGCTATGTTGCCCAGGCTGGTCTTGAACTTGCCTCAAGAAGTCCTTCTGCCTCAACCTCCAAAAATGCTGGGATTACAGGGAATTTTATTCTGGTCATGCTGAATAATGCTTTTGTAGGCAGAGGAGGAGCTAGACTAATACTACACATAAAATTCCTTCCAGTCCCCAGGCTATATGTATACTTAGGGCTGCTCCTTAGAAGAGGTTAGAAATCTAACCTAGTGTTGTCATCTGTTGTATTATCAAGATGCAAAACAGTAGACTAACCAAGTCTACTTAAATAGTAGACTTAAAATAGTAGAATATTCATTGTGGAACTGGTATTCCCTGCAGTGAAACTGACTTTGTGATATGCGTCACTGAATAAGCAAGAGTCACAGCAAACACAGTCTAACTGAAGTTCCCTGCGTCGATATAGAGTGGGATAGGTCTCTGTTTTCATAGATATCCTATGCTTTTTTTTTTTAATCAAAGTTGATTTGTGTAAGTCAGTGCTTTTCAAGTGGACATGATAAATCTGACACAAATTGTTTTCCTAAATAAACTTTGGCAAATTACTTTTGATTTATCTGTTATTACACCTAGAAGTGGAAAAATAAAGGCTAGGTATGTTAGATATAAAGTTGGACCAAGGAAGCAGAATGGGCAGTACTAGAGTCCTAGAAATCACAGATACTAGATTAGTGGGCAAGTGGGATGGGGGCAGTCGAAGGTACTAGGCCGAGTGAGAGGCCAAGTGGTTTAGAAGACTAGGAAGCAGGAAAACAAAATTACCAGAATTAGGACCAGGCGCTTCCAAAGCAGGATGACAGAATACCACAGTTAAGATCCAGATGTGCAAGAGTTTGAAGAATGGATGTAAAGAACCAGCCTTGAGGAAAACCTCCGTGACTGAAAAGGCAGCTTGCTTCAGCTCAGCGGAGTCTGTGCAGACACAGAGGCGGTTACCAGGGTAACTTAGGTGCAGCTGAAAACCTGACTGGAATGGTACCCGAAAAGGCTGAAAGGAAGACGGTTTGCAAATAGTGTGCCCCAAATTTATCCTCTACGTAAAACATTTCTATTACTTATTTCTGAATTCCCAACAGTTCTATATATGATTTTAAAAATATTCTCTCATAGAATAAAGGAAAGAGTTCTTTCCACATTACATGAGAATGTATTAACCATACCTTTATACGTGTGTGTACATATATAGTGTATATATATATATATATATGCCTTTGATGCAGTTTAAAAGCAAAGATATATAGACTCTGTGTATGAACTAGAAAACTGTACCCCAGAATACTTATTTTTGTCAGATAGAAGAGAGTTCACTTTGCTTTTGCCAGATTTTCTCCAGCTTTGATTTTGCTCCCTAAATAAATATTACAATTGCTTTGTAGCAAATGCACCTTTTTTCTTGCTCCATTGTACCTAACCTGTCTCAAATAACTGAGATAACATTACATCACAAGCCAAGAACATTCTCTAATCTGAGTTCACCTAGCAGTAGATAGAGCAGCACTTAAAGTTGACAGGCATTGTAGCAGGTAGGAGGGAAAAATCGAGTTACCAAAGTCTTTGACACACTGCTGTTGAAACCTGTCCTCAGGTTGGTGGGTGTTCTCTAAAACCCAAATGGGTGGTGGCCAGCGGCACCTGTAGAATGGTTAATGGCAGTCATTTAGCTGTCATTTATTTTTCAGTTCAAATTATTTTAGGATACTTTGCGAGTTCAGAATATGTTTGCTTAAGTTATTTCAGTAGTAATACTTTCCTCCTGGAGGCAATTAGGTTTTCTTTATTTTACAGCTTTTGAATAACAGCTGAGAAAACTGCAGTTGCACCAGCAAAGCACAGATAAACACCAGATTATCATAGTAAAGTCCCGATTGGTCAGTCAGAAGAATGCTGTTTCACATGGAATGCTACTTTAGTTTTTTACTATTCATTTCTTAAATCAGAATTTTCCCAATGTTAGCTTAGTTTTAAAGAAGTTACTGGGGCGGTGCCTGTGGCTCAAGGAGTAGGGCGGTGGTCCCATATGCCGGAGGTAGCGTGTTCAAACCTAGCCCTGGCCAAAAACCACAAAAAAAAAGACTGAAGAAGTTACTTAGGCCTCCATTTTTATTAGGAAACTAGCCTTTACTGCACCCTCTCCCCATTAACTTCAGCCAACAGTAGCAAATTTGCCTTTCAAATGAAAAAAAAAATGTACAATTGTTTTAAACTTTTTCTGAGATATCCAATGGGCTCACTGCTTCAAGCTGTATTAGAAATCGTGAGCTTCTTCCTATATCAGATTTGACTGCAGTGTTAAACCCAATATGACAATGGTTGTTTAAAAGAATACTAGGTCTTCCCTATACCTACAAAGGTGTTTTTTTTTGTCGTTGTTGTAGTTGAAAAGCCACCAAATCAATGTGTTCTTAAATGTATATATGTATTTATGTTTTGCTTGCAAAATTATATATATATTTTCTTTTCTATTATGGTTTCATCTTGTGGAAGGAAGAAACCATGTCTTTGACAGCTAGTCTATTTCTCTCAGTATTCTGGGTATTGTTATGAAAGTTACACTATCAGTCAATATATTTTAATTTCTATTTCAAAAAGGGTGTTTTTCCCAAGATTTCAAGAGAATATGAACTTCCCCCAGATGAAATCTAAAAGCTACCTTTCCTCTATTGCAATCATTAGTACAGGTTAAAACATAAAGAAACTTCAAAGTCTCATGAAAAATTACTGAGAAGTCTAAAATCCTGCCATCTGCTTCATATGAAAACTCTCCTAGTGAGACCGCAACGCAAAAAATTGTGTTTCTTTTAATTCCTCACAGAGTATCTGTTATCTTTCAAATGGAGCCAAGCCCTCTCAAAACATGGGAAATACTTCTCTAAATTAAAATTGTAGGGTGCAGTATAATTTGTGGTTTGTTTTCTTTTATAAATAAAATGTTTTTACACGGCATCCTTGCTGTCTGTTTAACAGTTGTATAGGTCTCCCCAAAGGAATGCTATTTGGTCCACACGAAAAATAGACAAGTGGAAGACACATTGTACTCTGTCAGATACCATCTGATTAATCACCTCTGATTTTCTGTGACTGTGGCCTGCTCCAGCACATGTGGTTGGTGACAGAGGCCCTGGACTGCTAGTTTTGCTATCTTAGCTGGCAGAAGGGTGGAACAGTCACACGTGTAGCCACTGGCAAGATGAAGCCCTCAAGTGAGGGAGAAGATTATCTGTGAGTTGTTTGAAATGCCAGGTTAGCTCCCCAAGTGGTCCGTTCCACAGCAGGTTTGATCTTTGCACCCTGAAATACATTGATTTCCTTTGGCTTTTTGACAGGGAGAAAACAACACAAGAAAACAAACCAAAACTGGTTCTTCAGTATTTAAGAAATATTCCAATCAGAACTAGATGGGCTGCCTGTATTAACAGAGCTAACTTGGAATGTTGACAACGTTCATTCACATGAGGATATCTCACTGCCGTGACTGTGGGTGGTCGGGCAAACTGTTGTGTTCACCTGAACTTTGAGTTTATATCAAGGTAGGGGATGTAGCTAAATTATGGATTGCCTGGTGCACAAACAGCAAATAACATCTTCCAGACTTCCAAGCCTTATATTCAGTCCTTATGGACAGTTTCCTAGTGGTTAAGAGCACAGATCTCAGAGCCAGACTGTAGGGGTTTAAATTGCAACTCTGTCACTTTCTAGTAAGCTTGGACAAATTAATTCCTCTCTGTGCCTCGGTTTCCCCATTTGAAAATTATAGTATCTACCTCATAAAATTGTAACGGGTTATAATAAATACTTTTATTATAGATTTATAACTGTAAAAGCACTGAGCATAGGGCAGTTTAGATACATATAAGCGTGTGTATGCTTTACACATGAGATACACGTCATCAAGTCAACTTTTGGCACCAGCTCCTGTCTTCTGTGGTTGGATATTTGGATAGTGGGTACTTTGAGGACATTGGGGAGCATTTCAAACCTGGAATATTTTGTTCTGTTCTGTCTGTTTCTCAGGGTACTCCCTCTAATAGAGGCTGATTGAGTACTTTGGAAATACAAGTTAATTTTATGAATTATGTAAGGACACCAGAGTAACTTAAAAGCACACAAATCATTTATACATATTTGGGATCAGTTCATATTTTGGATTATCTGAACAGCTGCTCCCCTAACCCCAACCTGGTTGACCCAGGGAACGCATGTGGATTTATTACCTTGGTATTTTGCCCTGAAGAGTCATCTACCAAGTACCCAGTGAGCATCCATTTCCCTCCTGTTTGAAAACTGAGTTTTCTTTGTGGAACACACATCCCTCCTCTTAACATCTGGGCTCTGAATAGTCACATTAAGCAACAGACAATTTAAGTTATTTTACTATTGATGTGTCACCAGACTGGAAGATGACTATTAATAATAAGACTTTTGATAAAAATGGAATAGAAAAAGCACTCTAACTGGAGAAATAAGTAAAATAAACAGTAGCTCTTAATATTTTACAAATAGCATTTTTAACAATGCAATACAAAGAAGTATCTCCTATGATTTTTGTTCCACTTTTATGTAGAGTTTTGTTTTGAATGTTACCATTTTGTGTATCAGAGAGCCTGAACTCTTCGGCCTGGTTAGCCTCCAGGTGCAAAACACATAGGCATATCTGTGAATACACACAGAGTCACACTAATTTAAGGGCCTGGGCTTTGGATTGTGCTGGCTAGCTTTTCCAGCCACTAGCTCTATGATTTGGGCAAGTTAACAACCTCTGTAGACTTCAGTTTCCCCATATATGTAATGGAGATACCTGTCTCATTCAAGTGTGAGAATGGCATAAAAACATAATATAAGTAAAGCATGCCACACATGCCTAAATCTTAGTAAAAGTTAGTTGCTGCTGCAACTAATTAATATGACTGTTACAATGACTGTCATTATTCCACCCAGGTTTTGTCCCTAACAAAATCACCAGCAAGTACTGCATAGAGAGCATGCCCCTTTTGGAGTAATGAGTTCCACAAGCTCTTCCTGTGCTGTGTAAACCTCGTAGAGAGTGACCAAGGCCACTCGTTCCAGCTTCATGCATTGGTGCTTCCCTCCTTTTCATGTCATAGATTTGGTGAGCATATCATTTTTGATCTTCAAACACACTGAGAGTAAATTTTTATAAATCATTACCCCTTTTATCTCACATGTTGTCTTCTAAGCCCAAAGAATCTTTCAAGTTACATATGAAAATGTAAGTACCTTCTTAAATGTCAGTAGTGATTTCTCCATTATTATTTCTAATTGTTCTGGATTCTAGTGTATGTAACCTGTGCTTGCCTTTTCTTTTTCTAATGTTCATGCTTTTAAGCTTCTCTCAAAGAATTATAGAGGAAGATGGTCTTATGAGGCCATTCAGTCTGGTTCCTGACTTGGGCAAACATGCATTTCTATCTATTAGGAGCAGCCATTTCCCCAGGTGAGTTGACAGTGCAGCCCTCGTCTGGTGAAAAGAACCCCACACCTGAGGCAGTAGACTCAAACACACATCTGACAATCATTTGTTGTTGCTGTCACAGGGTCAAGTTCATTGTTCAGATTTGAAATACGATATTTATATCTGATGTCTGACATGAGCCAAGACTTTAGAAGAGAAATGCCATCCTTGTGCTAATCTTTAACTATCATGTTTCCTGGCATCTACTGAGCTATCCTCACCTATCTTGCCACCTGGCGTCCTGAAATTTGGGTGAAAGACTTCTTTGGCCTTCTCTTCATAAAGGCTTGTGTTGTTTCCAGACTTCTTACTTTAATAGTTTTTATTTTATCAAATGGACATAATATCATGGTAAACAGATGCTATTTTGTATTTTTTCTGCCTCCTATACAAAAATCATTAATGGATAATTAATGGGAAATATTTGTAAAGGAAGATACTTTGACTTTTGTTAGCTAAAAATTATTGTGATTGCTGGTCTGAATAAAGCCATGGGTGGTACAGGTGGGCCTCAGGAATAGATGGGAACAAACCTAAAGGATGAGAGAAAATAAGGGCATAAGAGAAATAGAGGCTCATCTGGTAGGAAGAAATAGAGTGCCCTCTAAAAGTGTTTCAAGTGCTTCCTAGGGGCACTGGTTCCACAGGCAACTGTGTGGAGTCTAAGCTGAGTCTCTCTCTTATCTTCGCTGTTTCCTACATCTGAAAAGTATGTAGGTCTTTTATCCCCATTTATTATAATTTAGGAAATGAGCTTGATCCACGTATTTGAAAAGAAGACTAGTTGTCACAATGCTTCTCTGCATTGTGTGTCTGTGACTATGTGACTTGGAGGGAAGTAGCTGACCTCTCTACACACATCCCCCTATTTGTAAGATATGGCATGCACTTGCTGGGGTGTTGGCAAGCCCACTAAATATGTCTGAACTACTCTGGAAGATAATTGTGGGGTTGGTGGGGAGGGGGTACCTGGGTCCGCTCTTCTCAGAACACTAAAGGAAGTGACCCAGCTGCTCTGAGGCTCAGGGAGGGGTTGGTGAAGGGCTTCACTCAGAGCATGAAAGAGTTAACTTTTTTTTGTTTTTTTGTCTGAGTAAACATAGAACATACAATTACTCATAAGCAAAGGCTCATGTTGAGTGTCTGCTGGGTCCACGGCATGGCTGTAATCCTAATGGATCATTAGAACCATCTAATCCCTGCACTGACAGTAGCATGGGCCGGGAGACAGACTAACAGAACACGGACATAGAACCCTGCCGGTAAGGGTGAAAACACGTGTCTGTCCACATGTCTTTCTACCTTATTTTTGTTTAGCATCCATCATGCTTTTCAAAAAACTCGTAATCATTGATAAATTATTTCCTATCAGTATGTTGAAAGTAGCTCTTTCATTTCATTTGTAAAATTTAGTCTATTTAATGTTCCTTAGGAAACACCAGTGAAAACAAGGTATTTCAATCTGTCAAGTAGATATGGGAGCTCTATGTAAGGAAGGAGAGGGGGAAAGATACGAGAACTCAAACTATTCTATTTATTAGAACGTCAAAGACACATTGTGAAATAATAAACAATATGAAAATATAGTCTATGATAGGACCGGAAATGGACCACATTGAATATTTAAAGGAAAAGAATATTGTGATGGGTCGGAAAAGTGAAGGAGATGTAAAGGTTGGTTAAAGAGCTTGAGCAGTTCTTAAAAGAGGGGTAGGAGCTAGCTGAGTGAAGATGAGATGAGAGAGCTGTCTAGCTAAAGAAAATAATAACTAACTTACAAAATTATTTTAAAAATTGTAGTAGAGGCTTGGTGCCTGTAGCTCAAGCAGCTAAGGCGCCAGCCACATACACCTGATCTGGCAGGTTCGAATCCAGCCCAGCCCACCAAACAACAATGACAACTATAACCAAAAAATACCCAAGTGTTGTGGCAGGCACCTGTAGTCCCAGCTACTTGGGAGGCTGAGGCAAGAGAATCACTTAAGCCCAGGAGTTGGAGGTTACTGTGAGCTGTGATGCCACAGCACTCTACCCAGGGCAACAGCTTGAGGTTCTGTCTCAAAAAAATAAAAAAATAAAAAATTGTAGTAGAGAAAGGCATATTCATTCTTATATATTGCTGGATGAGAAAGAATAAAATATCTCTGGAGGAATTTTTTTAATTATAAAAATATTCTGTATTTTTCTCAGGAAAAAAGTCTATTTAAGACTAACCTTTAATCCTTCTGATATGATTCAGAAATATTTCTATATTTAAACATCATTGTGACTCTATACTTTTCCCATGGGCCTGGAAAGACAAGATGCTGGTATCATACCTGAGATCATTTAACATGTCTATAGTGCATAGAGATGATTGCTATTAATACATTATGCTAAGACAGACTAACCAGAGGTAGTGAAAGAGTGTTGAGAGTGTTGAAATGGTGGTGTTGATGAACTATTACCTCTGTCCTTTGAGGAAACTTGCAGCAATCCTCTCATGTCGTGATCACCCCTGTGCCAAAGACAGCGGCTTTCTATTTCTTCATTTTAAGTCAAAGCATAAGTGTAGGCAGAGATGTTTTTAACTAACATGACTATGATCATCTGTGTGCCGTTATTTAATTGTTCATAGAAATCAAACTGTACTAGTGCAGAAGAATCCGAATCCCATCTTGAGCTGTCAGTGGAGAATGTCAGTCATTTCAGTAAATCGCCCCCTTAGTATCATCATGTTTAATCCTTTAATTTTAGGCCTGAAAAAGTATGAAAGCGATTTTGTGTAAAATGTACCAGAAAGAACTGTTCTGTTCCATACCTTTGCTATCGGGTGTGGAAATAAAAGTGAACCCTGCACCCCAAGTCTATGAGTTGTTGTTATCAAGGCACTCAGTTGGAGTGGTAACCATTAATGAGGCTGTGTTAAAAAATTACCATGTTTTCAAATCGTGCATTGAACTTAACCTATCTCAGCATATGGAAGTTTTGATGAAATTTCCTTTCTCAATCAATTCCAAAGAGTCAAAAGTGATTATCAAAGCTGAAAAGGCTTTTGTATTTGCTTCAAATATTAAAGCCATGTATGTGAACAACAAGGCTGATGAATTTGCTGTTTTATTTAGTTGACATTTTAATTCAAAATTTAAACTGAAGTTTCTTTTCATTTCTTTGCACTATTAATATTATTCTGTTTTTGGTTAGGTTGGGTAAAACTGTTCACTGGTGTCATTTTTTATAATTAGCCTTTTATGTCTTGGGGTTTGGGGTAAGCAAATAAATATTTTAAATGTAATTGGTGCAATTACTGTATGTGCATTGAACAACTTTATATTAAGCTTCATGTCATGTCACATTTTTATGCTCCTGGGTTTTTTAGGATTTTTTTTTAATTGTATGTGGTATTCTTCTGAAATGTATAATTACCAGCTCAGCCCTGAGTTGGAGTAGCAAGAGTGTCGTTCTCTCGGACTTGTGTTGAAAGATGTAGAAAAGCTTGCTTTTTTTCTAACATTTCTCTCTCCACCCAGAAAAGTAGTTCATGTCTGAATGTTAATGTTATTTTTACGTCTTGGGCAATCTTAGCACCACATTGTTCCAGTAGGAGTATGAGCAGGTAACCTGAGATTGGATTTGGGAGCAACTAGAAGTTGGGAGTAGAAGACAGAAGGTGGTGGAGATGAGAGGCTGGGGTGGGGGTGGGGGTGGCCGTGGGGGGGCGGCGAAAGCAAGAGACCAGGGCAATCTAACCATTAGCTGAAACATGGATTCTGACCCCCGGTCCTGCCGTCAGGACATCACACACGTGGCGTGTTTTAAGTTGGCAGCTGTATTAGAGCTTCACCTTTGCTCAAAGTACCACCTCGCAGCATTTTCAGGCCTCACGCAAACCTGAAGAGGTTGTTATATGCAGAGAGGCAGAGGCAAGGGTTAGTGTGAAGATGCACACAGAATGAGGGCAATGCCCCACGGCTGGGGGCTGGGGGAGTTTCAGAAGTTTTAGAACGGCTGGACAGAAAAGAAGTGTTAAAGAAAACCAAAAGAGAGAGTGGGCAAGATCCTTATCAACAAAATCCATTAGAAAATAATACAGCTAAGAGGAGTTAAACTGGAAAATTAGTTAAAAAAAAAAAAAAACAAAGAAAGGAAAAAAAATTTGGACTTAAAATACCCCCTTCCAAAGGGTGGGAAGACTGACTGTGATGAAGGGTGGCATCTTCCTGAAGGGCCAGGGAAATAAATTACCTTTGCACAGTGTTGGACTATTCGGTTATACTACATATGGCATTTTAAACATTATATAGCAACACGCACAACTATTACAACCCTACCTGTTTCCCATCGCATGTTTAACAGTGTTTCTATTATGCTTTTAAAAGAGGTTGAGAACTAGCCTGAGAAAAAAACTGACTGTAGAACAGTTGGAGAGCTTCATGCTGGTGAGTGCCACTTGTGATATTATACTCCGCCTAAATTACGAAGAAATCACTGGAGGCATCAGAGCAAAAAGCAAGTCGTGGGGAAGCCATTAACAGTTTAACATTTCTAGTTTGCGCGAGAATATGGATTTCATCTATCAAAGGGAACAGTTCAGCTCAGGTTGGATATGAATGGCAGTAGCATGGATTTCAGCTTGGTTTCCTGCCTATATAGCTTTGCAAAGTTAGGCGTTGCCAGAAGTTTGGGAGTGTTTTCTTTTTCAAAAAGAATGTTAAATTCTAGACTGGTCCCGAAGGTCACCTTAGTAGATGGCTACTTTACCTGTCTCACAACCTTACAGAAAAGTATAAACCTAAGGGGGAAAAAAATCACCAAATATCTTACAAATCCATCCAGTGATTCTGAAGCTGAATTAGTACCCACTGCAGCAAAACCCAGTAGATAATTTAAAATCTTCACTGCCTAGATATGTGACATCCTGTCAGATCCCTTCTTCTGTGCACTTCATACCGAAGCAAACACTTACCCTGCCTTCTCTTTAAGCGAGCCTAGAAAATCTGCCCACGGGAAACGTATCAATAACCTTAGATTTATATTTGGAGACACCTGATTCAAATTGGTTTAAAGGAAAACCAGCACCAAGTACCAAGTTTTCTTAGTGAGAAGCTGAAGACATTAGAGGTCCTAGATTCATGGGGAAGCTCTATTGGTGCTTCTCAAAGAGCTGGGTATTGTCTCTCATTGTTCAACTAAGCAGGTTGCTTAATGTTTTTGTTGTTGTTGCAGTTGTCATTGTTGTTTAGCTGGCCTGGGCCAGGTTCAAACCCTCCAGTATCAGTGGATGTGGTGGGCGACCCACCCACTGAGCCACAGGCGCCGCCCAGGTTGGTTAATGTTTTAGATGAGGACAGAGTGAGAGCCAATGAATCTGTGTTCTTCTCCAGCTGGAAGGTGAGAATCACATAAAACACGGTGAGGGAAAATATCTTTCCTGGTTGCTTTTCTTACAAATAGCATTATTTTCAAAATATTCCTCCAGTTCTTTTGTACTTAATGGCTGCCTCAATGAACAGCTATGCATCCCGTTTTACCACTTCTCACCTCGTGCCTCTTAGTATAACAGTACGTGATAGTTGCCATTGGATTTTGGTTCAGGAGCATTATCGAACCTTTATCTTGATAGAAAGAGACTGAGCTGTAGGGTCAGATAGGTCTATGTTTGAGCTTAGAGCAGTGTTCTATAAGCAAAATCTGACCTTGAACACTTATGCTCAGAGTCTTACATTCCTCATCTATTAAAAGGAGAAAATGATATTGACTCAAAATGGTATGTAGAGCTTAAAACTCAACGTTATATCAATACATGTGAACACCTAACATAGTACCCGACTTAACAGACAGTAAGTTTTTTCTTTCTTTTTGTTAAATCCATAGACATTACTGAGCACCCACTGAGTGCTGACCACTGCCTTAGACCCTGGACATGAGAAAGAGCACATAGTCCAGCCCTCTAGGAATAGACAATAGAGTGAAAACGTGCTACAAGTGAGCTGCGGGCACAGGGCTACATGGGCACAAAGGAGGGTGCAATTTCCTTTGCCTGGGAAGACAGGGGGAGGCTACACTGGGGTGTTATGGGCTGGGTTTTAAAGGAGTGGGTAGGTGGGAAGGAGGAAAGGCATTCCAGACAAAGACAGAGACTTAGAAAGGGCCAGCTGAGTAGCAAGTAAAGCATACGGTTTGGGTAGAGCAGTAGCATAAGGCAAGACTGAAAAATGATGTTTGGACCTTAGATGCCATGGTTTCCAAACAATGAAGTGACAGTCAAATCTGGACTTAGAAATCCTTTCATCAGCCACATGCAGGACATTTGACAAGGAAGCTCAGTAGGAAGGAGTCTGCAGAGGAGGCTGTTTCCCCCACCTGGAGCAGAGGCTGAGGCAGGGGCAGAGGAAATGAATGAGAGGAGAGGGTGGATGGGCGCCCGTTTCAGAGGCAGAGCTTCCGGACTAGGGATGTCAACATGTGTCCTGTGGGCTGCATGCTGATTTTGTGAGGACTTTTTTTTTCTTTTTATAATCATCTTTCTTTAGTGTTTGTGTATTTACTATGTGGTCCAAGACAACTCTTACTCTTCCAATGTGTGCACAGGAAAAAAATGGTTGGATACCTTGCTCTAGAGCTTGGTGACAGAAAGAAATAGGAGTTAGGAAATGGGTGACAGAAGGAAATGGGAAATGGGAGTATCTTGGTGGAGAGAGATGCCATTAGTTTATGAAGAGGATATAGGAAACTATGAAGGGAAGATGAGTTCAATTGTGGACTAGGTAAGTTTGAGCAGTTTGAGATACACTGGTGTAGATGTCTTATAAACAAACACTTGAAGACTCTTGCCCTGAAGCTAGAGACATACCTTTGGCATATCAAGGGAGAAAGACAGGATCCTGGGAAGACAGGCAGGGGCCAGCAGAGAACAGAAAGGAGATGGACCAAGTATCAACCAAGGGACGAGGCAGGAGAATTATCTTAGAAGTAAAGGAGGGAAAGAATTTTAAGCTAGAAGTTGAGCAATTTCAGGTCCTGCAAATAATTCAAGTTTGAAGGAGAACTGAAAAGTGGTCCCTGGTTTGGCAGCTGGGAGATCATTGATCATCTTAGGAAGAGGTGTTTAATGCAGATATAAAGGTAGTTATTAAAGGCATTCCTTTGAGTAAATTAGGAAATGTAGGCAGCAATATGATAGCTGAGCCAGTATGAGTCATCTTTTAAGAAAACCTTTAAGAAATCACTGTGAGGGGAAGAGGTGCCCCAACACTGAAAATGGTCACATGCCTTCTCAATTTCTGACAGCTAAGGTAAGCTTAAGCTTAATGGCCTCTCTCAGGGTCTTCAAAGGCGCCCAGGAATGTGAAGAACCATGAAACTTTATACTCAAGAGCTTCACTGTAAGTCTACCTCTGTCTAAGAGAATTAGATCCATAACTGCTTAGTACAGTGGTTCAACAATGCATTTCCTGAGATGGACCTGGGTTCAACTCTGTACTCAACCATTTTCTAAGTTCTAGGATTTTAAGTAAGGGGACCCAATCTCTTTCAGTTTTAGTTTTTTTACTGCAAAACAGAAATAGTAAAAGTATCTGTCTCATAGAACTTTTGTAAAGTTTAAATCAGAAATAACCTACCAGAAATGGTAGTACATGCTTCTAGTCCCAGCTACCCTGTTTCCCCGAAAATAGGACAGTGTCTTATTTTAAGGTGTGCTCCCGATGCGCTAGGTCTTATTTTCAGGGGACGTCTTATCCTTCCTGTAAGTAGGTCTTATTTTCGGAGGATGTCTTATTTTCGGGGAAACAGGTACATGGGAAGCTGAGACAGGATAGCTTGGGCAACATGGTGAGACCCCCGTCTCTAAAAAGAAAGTTGAAAAAAAGAAAGATGTGGTTTTGATAAATATTAAAAATAAAATAAAATACCTCAGACATGACCTGAAAAACATTAGCACATTGTAAGTGTTGAGAAATTGTACCCAAGGCGGCGCCTGTGGCTCAAGAAATATGGTGCCAGCCCCATATACCAGAGGTGGCAGGTTCAAACCTGGCTCCAGCCAAAAACTGCAAAAAAAAAAAGAAAAGAAATTGTACCTAAAATTAACTAACCATTTTTCTTATTAGTTATTTTTGTATCATCAACTAATTGCCATACTCAGGGGTGCTGAAGAGAGGATCCTAGCACTGCATTTTACTACACTTTCAGTCCTGTTCTCATGAAACTTTTCATTAATATATGGATATATTAAGAATATATAGATATTCTTATACACATATAAGGGTTAGACAATTAAGTTTGTAAACTCACCCTAGAAAAAGTAGTACGTATGTCATTGCTAAATATCACTATGGTCACATTTGAGGTTCTCCCTTGGGTAAGCTATGCACGGATGCCAACTCCTCGTCGGCCCTTCAAAGCAGTTTGGGAACTTTTTCCTGGAAGAGCCATATGAGGTCTGATGATTAAATTCATGAACTTATCCTAGAAAAAGTGCTACATACCTCACTGCCAACTATCAGTATGGTCACCTTCAAAGTACTCCCCTTGGCCATCTGATGACCACAGTTATATTTGGCAATGAGGTATGTAGCACTTTTTCTAGGATGAGTTCACAAACTTAATTGTCCAATCTCGTATACTAAGAAAAGGCATTGCTGGGTAGAATCTGAATCCTAGGTGAGACAATGGAGCAAGTAACTAAAAATAATAAAATTTTTTTAAAAAATTGTTTTCTGAGACAAGCCCTTACTTGGAATTCCCGGCCTCAACAGATCCTCTTTCTCCAGCCTTCAAGCAGCTGGAATTAAGGTGTGTGCCTCTGTGCCCAGCAAATTTAAAAACTATAAATGTGAAGTCTGAAACTAGGTCCCCCAGAACTGACCATTTCAGTACAAGATAAATATGGCTGGTATTAGAACAACATGGGTAAAAATATTGAGAGGTTTTAGATGTCAATACAAGTCAAAAGATAATGCCATTTTGGCTTTATTAATCAAAGTATTATGTCTTAAAACCTTTCTTTGCTATTTTGTCCTGGTTAGCTCATCACTTCTGAGATAATGCACATGGATAACAACTTTCATAGTTACTTGATTAGAGCAGTACAAGGACATAATTCCATGTCACTTGGCAAAAATTATTAAATTCCTTGAGCTATAGGCTTGTGGATTTATTTATTTTTTCTTTAGAGGCTGGGTCTTGCTCTAGCATCTAGGCTGGAGTGCAGTGGTATGATCATAGCTCACAGCAGCCTCCAATTCCTGGGCGGAAGCAATCCTCCTGCCTCAGCGACCTGAGTAGCTGGGACTATAGGCACACACCACTATGCCCAGCTAATTTTTATTTTTATTTTTATTTTTGGTAGAGATGGCATCTTGCTATATTGCCCAAGCTGGTCTCAGACTCCTAGACTCAAGTGATCCTCCTGCCTCAGCCTCCCAAAATGCTGGAATTAGCCATATGACATGGGGAAAAAAGGATATTTTAATATCCTTGGATGAGAATACTACATTTTTAGAGGGTAATCTAATAGTATCTACCAAAATAAAAAATGCACATACCTTTTGATCCAATATTTTACTTTTAAGAATCTCAGAAATATTAACAGTGAATGTGCATGAATATAATTACAGGGAGTCTTCATTTTCTGCAGTAGTGTGGTACTGTAAAGTGAAACTGCAAAGCAATCTTAATAGATGGGAAAAATTCTGGTTGTTTTTGGATCTCTGAAGTTTTTTTTTTTTTTCAAAAACGTTATTAATAAAAACTGTCTTACTATTGTTACATAGGAAAGTGGGGAAAATAGTAAAACTAATATTTAGTTTACTAAAATTTAAAACATTAGAAACACTGAAAATTAAAGAGTTTTATTTCTTTGCACAGAACTTATCAAGAGTAGTTTGAATAGGAAGGGAAAGAGGGGAAAGATTAAGAAAAGTTAGTTTATGGGCACAAAAGTACAATTAGTTAGAAGGGGTAAGTTCTAATATTTGATAGGAAAGTAGGGAAATTATAGCTAGAATATTTATTATATATTTCAAAATAGCTAGAACAGAAGAATTGTAACATTCCCAACACAAAGAAAAGATAAATGAGGTGATAGTGTGATATTCCAAACACCCTCATTTGATCATTATGTATTGTATACATGTATTAAAATATTACATGTATCCCCAAAACATGGACAACTATGATTTATTAATACAAAATACAAAAATATTTTAAAAATTGTAAAAGAGTACATTGAATAATACTTTCATTTTCTTAAGCATCCTTTCTGTGCCTTAATGAATCATCATTCTTCTTTCTATAATAAATTTGGATCAGCTTCCAGCATTTTATCCTTTGTATTTTCTTTTTGTTGTTGTTGTTGAGACAGAGTCTCACTGTACCGCCCTTGGGTAGAGTGCCGTGGCGTCACACGGCTCACAGCAACCTCTAACTCTTGGGCTTACGCGATTCTCTTGCCTCAGCCTCCCGAGCAGCTGGACTACAGGCGCCCGCCACAACGTCTGGCTATTTTTTTTGTTGCAGTGTGGCCGGGGCTGGGTTTGAACCCACCACCCTCGGCATATGGGGCCAGCGCCCTACTCACTGAGCCACAGGCGCCGCCCATATCCTTTGTATTTTCTATGTTGTGAAATATCTTCAAAGTTTCTTCTAATGTGAAGGGGTTTTGCGATTGTTACTTCCTCTGGGACATCTTCACCCTTTCTTTTCATTCACCTTTAGTAACTTCCTCTAGCTGCATGTTTCTCCAGTGGCAGCAACTGTCAACATTTCCACCGTCAGCTACATGGAGTCTCAATAACGCCATTGATCATTCAATTCAAATTTAACTTCAGCGGTTATCACTTTTTGTTTCCTTGTTGTACTTTCATGTCGTTGGCCAGTTTCCTTTTTCAATCATCCATTTTTGTAAAATGTCATGTAAAATATCACTGGAAGATAGGGAAACACAACTCCATTCTTTGCTGTCTGTGCATAAACTGAATCACGTAGACATACACGATGACCAAAACCAACAGACTTTGAAAGAAATGATGTCATTGGTCCATATCATGATGTTCACATGTTGTTTATACAGTGATCTGTGAGCTGGAGTGCTAGCAACAAAGTCTGTGCTTTATGTGGTTATTCCTAAGCAATACACTGTGGTAATTGAGATTTGCTGGGAAACAACTGTCATAACTGAATTTATGCATATTAGAAGCATGAAAAGTAAAGACTAGCTATATAGGTATGTTCATTACACCATTATTTGTAATAGAAAGAAATGGAGATAAGCAACCTAAGTGAAGAGAGTTGAGTAAAAGCACATCTACACCCCACAGTTGTTAAAAAGAATCAAGTAAATCTATGTATTGACACAGGAGGGTGTCCATAAAATGTTATTGAGTAAAAGAAATTTGTTTTAGAAAATTATTTATAGTATAAAACCATCTGTATAAAAAAGAAATGCGTATGTATTTACTTAGATTGTGTACTTATTGGAATGGCTCTGATATCTGCTCTCAAGGGTAATACTATCACTGCTCTCAAAGGTAATATTAGGATAGAGTGCTGTGGTGTCATAGCTCAGAGCAACCTCAAACTCTTAGGGAAACAAATCTGATGGAGATTATAGAGGGGGAAGACAAGAAGCAACCCAAACTCTACCGTAAAGATATCACTGCTCTCAAACGTAGTATTAGGATAGAGTGCTATGGTGTCATAGCTCAGAGCAACCTCAAACTCTTGGGCTCAAGCGATCCTCTTGTCTCAGGCTTCTAAGTAGCTGAGACTATAGCCACCTGCCATGATGCCTGGCTAGTTTTTCTTTCTTTTTTTTTTTTTTATTAGAGAGAGTGTGTTGCTTTTGTTCAGGCTCCTCTCGAACTCCTGAGCTCAGGTAATCCACTCAGGTAATCCTCCCGGAGTGCTAGGATTATAGGCATGAGCCTCTGTGCCAGGCCGATATTATTAGTGTGATGACCCCATTTCACAGATTACTTTTACTTATGTTTATTTATATTCTTATTTATATTCGGGCTTGATAGAAAAAGTTCTGGACCGCCCACGTCATTATCAGCAACTGTTACTCCTGTAAAGCAGGAATTGAGGACTTGAATTTGGCAACAGGCAGACTTTCATACTGTACTCTTGCACTTACATGTCATTTTAAGCTTTTTTCAATAAATACATGATTCTTTTGTTAATTTTCAAAAAGAGTACAAAATTGTAAAATCTCTTATGAGGAATCATTTAAGATATTTAGCCCACAAATTCTATTCCAAGAAGAACATGATGGCATTCTTTGAACATCTGATGGGCCGCTATTAGAAGAGAGATTACGTTTGTTCTAAAAGATATTGAACTGCAGAAATAGGAACAATGGCTACAATAACAAAATGATTTTTGAAACTATAAAAAATTTAATATATTTATAAAAACTAGACATAGAAAATAAAAAGATCAGACATAGTAGGCCTGGAATCATTTTAGTTGAGACAAGGTTTAAAAAGGCTGTTCACAATACTATTATATGTATGGACTGGTGTTGACCATCTATTCTTTGTTGGGAATGGATGTTTCAGCATCACTTGTGAGAGTTTGGAGTCACCCTACTTCCAGGCAGTATGTGCGAGAGTTAAAAGGAGGGCTTTTAGTCTGCCTGAGTCCAGCTGCTGTACCATCACTTACTAACACGGGTTAGTAGTTGAGTTTGGGTTGCTTCTTGTCTTCTTCCCCCTCTGTAATCTCCATCAGCTTGTTTCCCTAGGTCACGCCAATGAAAAATCAGCAAAAAAACATGGTCCAGCTAGGTGAATATGACTTTCAGACAAGTATAATAATTTTTCTAACTAGATTACTACCATAAACCTGTTTTTTATAAAAAATCATTGGATGGCGCCTGTGGCTCAAAGGAGTAGGGGGCTGGGCCCATATGCCGAAGGTGATGGGTTCAAACCCAACCCCGGCCAGAAACTGGAAAAAAAAAAAAAATCATTTAGATTCAGCACTGCCTCAGAAGGCTGTTGGGAGGATAATTAATGTAAGACTTTTAGCATGATGCCTGGCACGTAGTAAATATTAATGAAATAAAAATCATACACACACATCCTACTAAGGCATAATGCTTTTATGAGTGAGATGACATTTTAAAGATTCGAAGGATATGTCTGTCTGGTTTTACTTCTAGGGGAAAAATGGTTTGATAATTAAAAGCCCAGCATACCCTTGGTGCTCTTGGACCCTATTTCAGTTTTCCTGTCCTTGGGGTTCAGTGAGTTTTCTCATTCCTTTGTTCATTTAGCAGTTATTTATTGAGTACCTAGTGAGCTCCAGGGTTCGTGCTGGTTGCTAGCAGTGCTAAGATGAAAAAACAGAGGCTCTGTGTTCATGCTGCTCTAGCCAGAAAGAGGAAGGAGTTTAGATAACTGCAATGTGATGTGATTCAGGTAAAAAAAAATCAAGGCGTGTATATGTTATGTTAATGAAGTGAGCAAGTCATTTTGGGAGAGAAGGTTTACACAGGAGAAAACACCTGGAGCTTGAAGGAAGGACAGGGCGTCTGCTAAACACAAGTCCTTTAACAGGGAACATACGATGCACGGCTTATGCTGTAAAATTCTCCATGACTGTTCATAAAACTGAAATGGTGATAAGTTTGGTTTCCCTTTTCCCCAACTTTTGGCTATAGTGATAGAAAACCAAACAAGTAACGATCTGGACAAGTTAGAGATGTAGTTTGTAGTGACACAGGCTTCGTCATTCCTGCTCCCCATCCTTACCACATAGCTGTCATTCTCAGCAGCAAGGGGGTCACTGTACCTTCAGCTGCCGTCTTCTCCTTTGTGAGTCTTTGTGATTTATCAGGAAGGAAAGTCCTGCCCCCAAATCTTCCATGTATATCTCATTAGCCCAACTGGTGTCACACAGCCTCCATGAGCTGCGAGAAAGACTGAAAATTAATCTGGTAGAACAAGGTAAGGAAAAGGACTCTGACTGACATTTGCCAAAATACAGTGTCCGCTAGAGCCAGAAATACAAATTTTCCATCAGTGGTGGATGGATTGGTCATGTTTTTTATACTGTGCCATTTACATTATAATAGTTCCCTCAGGCTGCTGTGAGAAAGTCCCACATGCTAGGTCTTTTAAAACAACACAAATCTGTTCTCTCGCAGTTCTGGAGGCTAGCAGTCCAAACTCAAGGTGTAGAGCCATGCTCCATTTGAAACTTCCAGAGGAATTTTTCCTGGCTTCTCTGTAGCTTCTGCTGGCCTACGGGCAGCCTTTGGCATCGTGTGGTTTGCAGCATTACTCAGTCTCTGCCTTTGTGCTCAATCTCATGATGCTCTCCCTGGGTGTCTGTCTCCACATGGCCGTTCATATGGGATCGGGGACCCACCCTGCTCCAGGGTGACCTCATCTGAATCTACCTCATTACATCTGCAAGGACTCTATTTCCAAATAAGGTCATATTTTGAGGTATTGAAGGTCAGGGCTTCAATATATCTTTTTGGGGCAATGAGGGGAGATACAATTCAATTCATGACAATTGCTTTGCACTTAGTGTGTAAATAAGAAGTGCTCTGTTTCAAAGTTGTGTTCCTTTATACCTAAGTTTTGTAATGAACTATTAAAAGGCTTATTTTTATTCCAATTTGAGAAAAAAATTATTCTGATTACAAAACTGAGGCAATATGAAAGATGACTTGATAATTTGTTGTCAAATAACTGGTTACAAATTTAGGGGAAAGTTAAAAAACCCGTACCATACCATACCACATGTCGAAGAAATGTCTAGGTATGTTAAAGAGTTAAATATTTCACGGAACTAAAGAAAAGAACCTGGTCTTGTTGACTATTTTGTGTGGTTATAAGAAATAGTAAAAGTAAACGAAAAGATTCCTATGTTGTAATTACATAAAAATGTAAAATCTTTGTGCAAAAAAAAAAACGAGCTAGGGAAATATCAGACTAGGAAACATTATAACAAATAATTCAGATAATAAACATAAGTAATTTATATAACTATTAAGATTCTAGTAGGTAGACGGCCCAAGGATATGACCAATCTATAAAAACACCATATTTGTTAAGCAAGCATATGGGAAAATATTCAGTAATCATTAAAAAGTAATTTAGACTTCAATGTAACTGATAAAATATTACATTGCTGATAGTGTCATAAATCGATGTAACACATTTAGAAAGCATTTGACAAATATGTCTAGAGCTATAAAAATGTTGATGCAATTAGAGCAAGAGCCTCCAGCGTGAGTGTGCGGCTGCAGCCCCGGGCCACCCAGCCCTCTCCCCCTCTTTTCTGCCTGTCTGCCTCTCCTCCCTGTCGCCGTCTCTTCCTCCCGCGCTTTCGGTCTGTGAATCTCGACCTTCATTTCTTCCACCCCGCCCTGCCCGGTCCCTCGCGTGCCCAGTCACCAGGCCGCGTGGGCCCTGCAACACCTTCTCCCCTCCCCCAACCGCCATCCCCTCCCCCGACCGCCATCCCCTCCCCGCCGGCGACACGGGGCCGCAGCTGGGCCTCCTTGGCCTGGAGCCCGTCTCAGGGCCGACACTTCTCCACTCCAGCGAGCCTCCGACCCGCCGAGCAAAATGGGAAATGAGAATTCTCAATCGTAATCCTCTGACAACTGTTGAAGATTCATATCTTTATAAATTGCCAGCATTAAAATATCTAGACATGGGAACAACACAAGCCCCACTTACAACAGTCGAGAACATCCTCATGACAACTCTTGAGTTGGAAAAACTAAGGCGGAGCAAGATGGCAACCGAGTAACAGCTTCCTTGCATCTGGGCACCGTGAGTCGGGGGAGATAGGACTCCAGGCATCTCTGGCTGGCGGGAACTGCCTATCATCACTCCTATGAGGCTACAGGGAGTCAGCGAGAGACTTCTGGACCCCAAGAGGAGGACTAAAACAGTGGAAAACCGGCAAGTGGTCGCGTGTGTTCAATCCGTCTAAACCCGCCCACAACTGTAAGTTCAGTAGCAGCGAGACTGCAAACCAGAAAGGCCTTACCTGTGAACTGTTTTGATGTCCTTGGACTTGGCACTGAGTTGAACTGCCTTGGGGAAGGCCTGAGCGGGAGTGCGGAGAACTTTGGCCATTGTCTAGGGCCCCAGTCTGAGCCGCTGAGCCAGACGGAGCTAATAGTGTTTGGCGGTGGGTCGTACGGATCCATTGTCAGTGATCTGCCCCGGCAAGCTCCGCCCTCAGGGTCGCAGAGCTAGAAACGGGTGGGAGCTGGTAACCCAGCAACCAAGTAGCCTAAGGGTGGGGTCTGAGCGCCTTGCAGCCCTAACCCTCAGGGGCAGAGTGAGACCGGTTTTGGCACCCTGGGTAAGTGGATAGCCACTTCAGCAGTGATTCCAGCAAGAAAGCTGGGAAAGCTTCTGCTCAGCAAGTTTACAAGTCCAAAGTGCCTTTTAAGTGGGCTGAAGAGAGATTTAGGGTGTCTACCTGCTGGGATTTGAGAAATCAGCTGCCTCCAGTGGTATCAGAACTGTGACTAACATCTCATACCCCATAAGACCACGTGTTGCCCAGACAATATTCAATAACATATACAAACTGCTTTGTTTTTGGTTGTGTATTTTTTCTTTTTTGTTTGTTTATTTTGACGTTGTTGATGTTCTTTTGTTTTTTAATTTCAATTTTTTCCATACAGATCCCTTTTTCTTTCTCAATTTTTCTAGTTTAATTATAATTTCCCATTGCTGCCTTTTTTAATAACTACAACTTCATTTTTGCTAGTGTTTCTACCGCTATCATTTGGTTTTTCACCCCATTGTATCCCCGTAAAGTTTTCTGTTTGCTTGTTTTGGTTTGATTTATAGCATTTTTGTCTTTCCTCTCTACTTGGTGGAGGTGGGGTACTGTGTCTGATCAGGTTAGCAAAGAGCTGCTGACCTCAAGGGAACCACCCAACTGGGGCACCCCCAGAAGGTGGGGTTTTTTAAGGTTGTGTCAAAGTACCCTACTGTACACCTATATTGCCCTGTCTCCCTCTTTCTGTGCCTCTCTTCTTTTTGTCAATATTCCTTATCCCCACCCCCTCTCCTTTCTCTACCTTTCTTTTTTTTTTTCTTATCACTCGGTCCTCCTTTCTTTCATCCCTTTTTTGCTCTCCAATCTTCTCACCCTTCTGGTCCTGTAACCCTTAGTCCACAGGCACAAGATCTTAAAGAGCAAGAGGAAGTGAAAGGAAAATTAGGGCAAGGAAACAGATAAAAGAAATCACTCATGAGGAAGAATCAGCAGAAAACTCCAGGCAACATGAAGAACCAGTCCAGAACGACCCCGCCAAGGGACCATGAGGTAGCTACTGCAGAGGATTCCACCTATACAGAAATGTTAGGAATGACAGAAAGGGAATTTAGAATACACATGTTGAAAACAATGAAAGAAATGATGGAAACAATGAAGGAAACTGCTAATAAAGTGGAAAATAACCAAAAGGAAATCCAAAAACAGAATCAAATCAGAGATGAACGATATGAAGAATATAAAAAGGATATAGCAGAGCTGAAGGAAATGAAACAGTCAATCAGGGAACTTAAAGATGCAATGGAAAGTATCAGCAACAGGTTAGACCATGCAGAAGAAAGAATTTCAGAGGTAGAAGACAAAGTTTTTGAGATAACTCAGATAGTAAAAGAGGCAGAAAAGAAGAGAGAGAAAGCAGAACGTTCACTGTCAGAATTATGGGACTTTATGAAGCGTTCCAACATACGAGTTATAGGAATTCCAGAAGGGGAAGAAGAATGCCCCAGAGGAATGGAAGCCATACTAGAGAATATTATAAAAGAAAATTTCCCAAACATCACCAAAGATTCTGACACACTGCTTTCAGAGGGATATCGGACCCCAGGTCGCCTCAACTCTAACCGAGCTTCTCCAAGACACATTGTGATGAACCTGTCCAAAGTCAAGACAAAAGAAAAGATTCTGCAAGCTGCCAGGAGTAAGCGCCAGTTGACCTACAGGGGCAAATCCATCAGAGTGACCACAGACTTCTCTAATGAAACTTTCCAAGCAAGAAGACAATGGTCATCTACCTTTAATCTACTTAAACAGAACAATTTTCAGCCCAGAATTCTGTACCCTGCTAAGCTAAGCTTCAAAATTGATGGAGAAATCAAATCATTTATGGATATACAAACATTGAGGAAATTCGCCACAACAAGACCAGCTCTACAGGAAATACTTCAACCTGTTCTGCACACTGACCACCACAATGGATCAGCAGCAAAGTAAGAACTCAGAAATCAAAGGACAGAGCCTAACCTCCACACTGATGCAAAAGATAAAACTAAGCAATGGACTCTCACCAAATAAGACGAATAGAATACTACCACACTTATCAATTATCTCCATAAATGTTAATGGCTTGAATTCCCCACTGAAGAGACATAGATTGGCTGACTGGATTAAAAAACACAAGCCATCCATTTGCTGTCTGCAAGAAACACACCTGGCTTCAAAAGACAAATTAAAGCTCCGAGTCAAGGGATGGAAGACAATTTTTCAGGCAAATGGAATTCAGAAGAAAAGAGGAGTTGCAATCTTATTTTCAGATACATGTGGATTTAAAGCAACTAAAGTCAAAAAAGACAAAGATGGTCACTTTATATTGGTCAAGGGAAAACTACAACAAGAAGACATTTCAATTCTAAATATTTATGCACCCAATTTAAATGCTCCCAGATTCTTGAAGCAGACCTTACTCAGTCTGAGCAATATGATATCTGATAATACCATCATAACAGGGGACTTTAACACACCTCTTACAGAGTTGGACAGATCCTCTAAACAGAAATTAAACAAAGATATAAGAGATTTAAATGAGACCCTAGAACAACTATGCTTGATAGACGCATATAGAACACTCCATCCCAAAGATAAAGAATATACATTCTTCTCATCACCCCATGGAACATTCTCCAAAATTGATCATATCCTGGGACACAAAACAAATATCAACAGAATCAAAAGAATTGAAATTTTACCTTGTATCTTTTCAGACCATAAGGCACTAAAGGTGGAACTCAACTCTAACAAAAATGCTCGACCCCACCCAAAGGCATGGAAATTAAACAATCTTCTGTTGAATAACAGATGGGTGCAGGAAGAAATAAAACAGGAAATCATTAACTTCCTTGAGCATAACAACAATGAAGACACAAGCTACCAAAACCTGTGGGATACTGCAAAAGCAGTTTTGAGAGGAAAATTCATCGCTTTAGATGCCTACATTCGAAAAACAGAAAGAGAGCACATCAACAGTCTCACAAGAGATCTTATGGAATTGGAAAAAGAAGAACAATCTAAGCCTAAACTCAGTAGAAGAAAAGAAATATCCAAAATCAAATCAGAGATCAATGAAATTGAAAACAAAAGAATCATTCAGAAAATTAATGAAACAAGGAGTTGGTTTTTTGAAAAAATAAATAAAATAGATAAACCATTGGCCAGACTTACTAGAAAAAGAAAAGTAAAATCTCTAGTAACCTCAATCAGAAACGATAAAGGGGAAATAACAACTGATCCCACAGAGATACAAGAGATCATCTCTGAATACTACCAGAAACTCTATGCCCAGAAATTTGACAATGTGAAGGAAATGGATCAATATTTGGAATCACACCCTCTCCCTAGACTTAGCCAGGAAGAAATAGACCTCCTGAACAGACCAATTTCAAGCACTGAGATCAAAGAAACAATAAAAAAGCTTCCAACTAAAAAATGCCCTGGTCCAGATGGCTTCACTCCAGAAGTCTATCAAACCTTCAAGGAAGAGCTTATTCCTGTACTGCAGAAATTATTCCAAAAAATTGAGGAAGAAGGAGTCTTCCCCAACACATTCTATGAAGCAAACATCACCCTGATACCAAAACCAGGAAAAGACCCAAACAAAAAGGAGAATTTCAGACCAATCTCACTCGTGAATATAGATGGAAAAATTCTCAACAAAATCCTAGCCAATAGATTACAGCTTATCATCAAAAAAGTCATTCATCATGATCAAGTAGGCTTCATCCCAGGGATGCAAGGCTGGTTTAACATACGCAAGTCCATAAACGTTATCCACCATATTAACAGAGGCAAAAATAAAGATCACATGATCCTCTCAATAGATGCAGAAAAAGCATTTGATAAAATCCAGCATCCTTTTCTAATTAGAACACTGAAGAGTATAGGCATAGGTGGCACATTTCTAAAACTGATTGAAGCTATCTATGACAAACCCACAGCCAATATTTTACTGAATGGAGTTAAACTGAAAGCTTTTCCTCTTAGAACTGGAACCAGACAAGGTTGTCCTCTGTCACCTTTACTATTCAACATAGTGCTGGAAGTTCTAGCCAATACAATTAGGCAAGACAAGGAAATAAAGGGAATCCAAATGGGAGCAGAGGAGGTCAAACTCTCCCTCTTTGCTGACGACATGATCTTATACTTAGAGAACCCCAAAGACTCAACCACAAGACTCCTAGAAGTCATCAAAAAATACAGTAATGTTTCAGGATATAAAATCAATGTCCACAAGTCAGTAGCCTTTGTATACACCAATAACAGTCAAGATGAGAAGCTAATTAAGGACACAACTCCCTTCACCATAGTTTCAAAGAAAATGAAATACCTAGGAATATACCTAACGAAGGAGGTGAAGGACCTCTATAAAGAAAACTATGAACTCCTCAGAAAGGAAATAGCAGAGGATATTAACAAATGGAAGAACATACCATGCTCATGGATGGGAAAAATCAACATTGTTAAAATGTCTATACTTCCCAAAGCAATCTACCTATTCAATGCCATTCCTATCAAAGTACCTACATCGTACTTTCAAGATTTGGAAAAAATGATTCTGCGTTTTGTATGGAACCAGAAAAAACCCCGTATAGCTAAGGCAGTTCTTAGTAACAAAAATAAAGCTGGGGGCATCAGCATACCAGATTTTAGTCTGTACTACAAAGCCATAGTGCTCAAGACAGCATGGTACTGGCACAAAAACAGAGACATAGACACTTGGAATCGAATTGAACACCAAGAAATGAAACTAACATCTTACAACCACCTAATCTTCGATAAACCAAACAAGAACTTACCTTGGGGGAAAAACTCCCTATTCAATAAATGGTGTTGGGAGAACTGGATGTCTACATGTAAAAGACTGAAACTGGACCCACACCTTTCCCCACTCACAAAAATTGATTCAAGATGGATAAAGGACTTAAATTTAAGGCATGAAACAATAAAAATCCTCCAAGAAAGCATAGGCAAAACACTGGAAGATATTGGCCTGGGGGAAGACTTCATGAAGAGGACTGCCATGGCAATTGCAACAACAACAAAAATAAACAAATGGGACTTCATTAAACTGAAAAGCTTCTGTACAGCTAAGGAGACAATAACCAAAGCAAAGAGACAACCCACACAATGGGAAAGGATATTTGCATATTTTCAATCAGACAAAAGCTTGATAACTAGGATCTATAGAGAACTCAAATTAATCCACATGAAAAAAGCCAACAATCCCTTATATCAATGGGCAAGAGACATGAATAGAACTTTCTCTAAAGACGACAGACGAATGGCTAACAAACACATGAAAAAATGTTCATCATCTCTATATATTAGAGAAATGCAAATCAAAACATCCCTGAGATATCATCTAACCCCAGTGAGAATGGCCCATATCACAAAATCTCAAAACTGCAGATGCTGGCGTGGATGTGGAGAGAAGGGAACACTTTTACATTGCTGGTGGGACTGCAAACTAGTACAACCTTTCTGGAAGGAAGTATGGAGAAACCTCAAAGCACTCAACCTAGACCTCCCATTCGATCCTGCAATCCCATTACTGGGCATCTACCCAGAAGGAAAGAAATCCTTTTATCATAAGGACACTTGTACTAGACTGTTTATTGCAGCTCAATTTACAATCGCCAAAATGTGGAAACAGCCTAAATGCCCACCAACCCAGGAATGGATTAACAAGCTGTGGTATATGTATACCATGGAATACTATTCAGCCATTAAAAAAAATGGAGACTTTACATCCTTCGTATTAACCTGGATGGAAGTGGAAGACATTATTCTTAGTAAAGCATCACAAGAATGGAGAAGCATGAATCCTATGTACTCAATCTTGATATGAGGACAATTAAGGTTATGAGGGGGGAAGCAGAAAGAGGGATGGAGGGAGGGGGATGGGGCCTTAGTGTGTGTCACACTTTATGGGGGCAAGACATGATTGCAAGAGGGACTTTACCTAACAATTGTAATCAGTGTAACTGGCTTATTGTACCCTCAATGAATCCCCAACAATAAAAAAAAAAAAAATGTTGATGCAATTAATGTTTCTGGGAACTTAGCTTAAATAAATAGGCTAAAGAAGAAAAAATATCTGTATTCATAAAGCTACTAATAGGAGAATTGTGAACACTTGGTATAATCTAGCTGTCTGATGGTGGAGAAATAGTTGACTGAAGTGTGAGGGATCCTTTTTCTGGGTATACGCAGCCCTCAAAAAGTCTCACACTGAAGATGTAGGGGAACATGAAGAAATACTTAAGATTTAAAGTTAAATGTTTTTAAAAAGTAGTATATTTAGTTGTAACTATGTAGAATTTTAAAGTGTGAATGTGGAAAACATCCGCAACCATGAGATGGCAGAGAAGGTCCCAGGGAGCCTGGAGTTGTGTTCAGGTGAGTGGTGGGGAGTCATTTTCCCAACTGTCTTATAATTGAAAAATATTTAAGCATATTCAACTTACTGTGGACTTAAGATCCTCCTGTATTTCTTGCATATTAATGAAACCATTAGAAGGAAAAGAGAATTTAATGAGATTTCTGGGAAAAAACAAGATTTTGCTCACAGCTATATTGTAAATCATAGCAGATGTTTTTCCTTCATAAATGAACCTCGTACTAAGTAGTGGTTCTAATATGAAAAAGTGACATTTGCGAAAAGCTTTTTAATAGTATATGTGCATTATATGATTAATGGTGATGTTTTTGACTGGTGAAGTAATTTTTTTAATCTTGTCTCATCATTCACTTTAGTTTTGGTTTTGTAAGTTGAGGTTTAAAAGCTGTATTTTCAAAGAAAATTACTCCTCCATAGGTGAAAGAGAAATAATTTCACTTTCATCAGGACAAATGATCTCTTCTGACTTTGTAGTTATGACTTCATAGTGTGGATTTAATGTCAGGTGATCAATCAGTTGATATTATTTTAGTAATGGTTTTATTTGAATTTTTATAAAGAAGACTTGCCTCTCCTTTCTTAGAGGCAGAGTTTATAAGAACCGTAAAATCATGCACATTAGCCTTGCTCCTTGTTCCCGGAAAGACACGCCTGGTGTGTTCCCTAGGCTTGCTGGACTGCTCCCTGTCCCCGAGGGAACACAGGTGCCTACTCTCTTTGGGGGTGTGAGAAGTAACCAGGGATGACAACCCTACGGGGCCCTCCAGTGATAAGACTTGATTAGATTAAGCTTCTATGGTTGACTAGGCTTTGAATTCGCTAGTCTGAATTTACTACCTGAAGATTGAAGTTGGGTGGTAGTGCATCTCACTGCCCCCTGGCTCCCAAACTAACACACACACACATACACACACACACACACACACGCATGTGCTAGCACACAGGTTTAGTGTGAAACGACTAACTTATATCGTTTAAGAGAAAAAGAGTCTGGTGGGGTGAGTGTGATGATGGAAAGGAGTTAATCCGAGTTTCCAAAGTGGACTAGACAATGGGGATCCATGCAAAGCAGTGCTGGCCAATCGACAGCTACTAACTCCCCTGTGAAATGCTGCCCACCCTCAGTTATTCAGGGACCAATCATCCAAAGTGTGGATTATCCAGGCCATATGCTTCTCCTCCTTTGCCATCTGGCTCGTTGCCTGCTTCCCTTATTATTAACATGGAAAATACTCAAAATACCTCAGTCCATTTCTGCCAAACCTTTTCTATTGCCTCTATCAAACCTCCTTTTAAGCTTATTCAGTGCACATCCTGCACAAATCTGGTCACTTGACATGTTCTGGTTCCACACGAGGCACCTTGGTTAGTTACTAATGTACAGTCTTGTGCTCCTTGATCCTTGCTTTATAAGAGTCCTTTAGTATCTCTTGTATTTATTATTTATCACTTCAACTAGCTAGTGAGCTCGTTTAAAGCAAGGGATAACTCTTTTGCCTTCAAGATCCTCCTCAACTGTCCCGGAGAGCTCTTCTTCACTGGCGGGTATGGGGTAAGTGTTGTTGGCTAAGTACTATTCATTGTCATTTCTGCCAGATAAGGCATGAGAAAGTCACAGTAGTAAGGAGTGGTAAGCTGAAATGCCATTTGCTATAAAAATCTACCAAAAGAGAATCCCAGACATTTAGACTAAAAAGGAACATTAGAGATAATTTTATCTTGTTGATAGAGAAACTTGGGCTCAGAGTAGTGAAGTAACTTGTCTTTGGTCACTCAGAGCATTTGTAGCAGGGGTAGGATGAGAATTCACATCTCTAAGGCCCGTTTCCCCTGTACTCCAGTCTTCCAAGGGTTATATAGAAATGGAGTATGCTGATATGCAGAAAGGGAGTGACTTAGGTTGGATTGCTAGCAGGAGGAGTCTATATTAATGACAGATGGCAAAGGTCAAAGAAAAGTTTTATTCACCTTTTGAATAAGTTAATATTTGGGGGTTATAGATATCCCAGCAATTATTTAGAGTTATTTTTATTCATGTTTAAAGACTGATCTAAAATAAGAACTGAAAAGAGCTTATCAAGTACCTAGAACAAAACTAATATATAGTAGGCATCCATCAGTACTTGCTGTGAAAGAATGAAACCAAAACTCGCTTATTTTCTAAGTACAAGGAGTATTGTCTAGTTCCAGTATAATCAACCCCATTTATGAAAAATATTAGTCTTTCTTTGAATTGAAAGTTTCTTAGCCATGTATTTTAATTGACTATAGGCAAACAGTTCAGCCACAAACAACAATGAATTTATTAAGTACCTGTTTGTGATGTCATATATCACCAGAGAAAGCTGTACCCTGTCACCTATAAACAAAATGTTTATTGAACATTTGTAATCTTAGCCTGAGAACTTCAGATATAATTAATGTAAATTTTTAAGGTAAATCTTAAATATCACATAACAGTCTCAATTCTAGTTAGGGGGAAGAAAAAACCTGATGTAATGAATTCTATAATTCATGAACCTTTACAATGAAGGCAAAATTGAGTTATACTGCTTTCTTTGAAAGTTTTTTATATTACTCAAATAATATGTGTTTATTGTAGAAATATTAGAAAAAAATAGATAATCACAAAGAAGGATGAACCATGGAGGCCAAAGATCATCTATAAACAATTAGTTGTATACCTTTAGATCTTTTTTGGCATACACATTTATGTGGCCATGTACCACAAGACATTTAAAACTTAACTCTGGTTTGGCGCTGATAGCTCAGTGTTTTGAACCTGCTAAGCAATGACAACTGCAACCAAAAGAAAATAGCCAGGCATTGTGGTGGGCACCTGTAGTCCCAGCTACTAGGGAGGCTGAGACAAGAGAGTCCCTTAAGCCCAAGAGTTGGAGGTTGCTGTGAGCTGTGACACTATAGCACTCTATCGAGGGCGACAAGGTAATACTCTGTCTCAAAAAAAAAAAAAAAGAAAAGAAAAGAAAAAACTTGACATCTTCGATATCTAATATTTCTTAATGCCAGCAAATATTTCTAAGAACTGTTCTAAATGGCTGCATAGTATCCCATTATGTACATGTACCATAATTTAACTACTTGTTTTTGGATAGTTATGTTATTTCCCATCTTTTGCTATTATGAACAATGCTGCGTGAACTATTTCATTTATATATCCTGACTCCACAGGGTCAATGATATTCTTAGAACGAATTCTGAGGAGTACAATTGCTGAATTTAAAATAGACTCAGTTTTCAGGGTGGAAAATATGAATTTTTTAAGTGTCAAGAGAGACTTAGTACTTAATTTGGCTTCTCCATGGCAATAATAAACACATTTTATTATGAATTGTATTTGACAAAGGATTAGCTCCCAAACATATTGTTTTAGATGATTTTCAAATAAGTAAATTCTTTAATAATCATAACAGTAATAAATTATGCTGATTGGTTTCTTCCTTATTTTCAAAGGCTGGATACTTTGTTTGGCTGGTTGACATGAAGCAGTTTCTTGCTGGAGGCAAAATGTCATTGGACCATGCATTAATCTCCCCTCCTCCCAGATATTACCCATTTCTAGGCTGATTATATGAACAATAATGTGTTGTCTTTTTAATTAAGTGACAGTTACTCATTATAGGTGCTTTTTAACTATCTGAACTTATCTACTAAATAGGTCTTGTATTATCTGTATCCAAATGAGAATATGATTATTCAGGCAAGGCGACTCTAGAAGAGAGTTTAAAGCAAGGAGCCGAGTGTCTTCTCCAGTTCCGTGTGCCATAGGGATGTAAGAGCTGCACTATCCAATTAGGAGGAGGGGCGTTGGGGGAGGCGGGGAGAAAGGCCATGCTTACCAAGCTTGTTCAACTTGATGACATTACGTTTTTTATGATAAAGTCTGCAATAATCTTTATCTTTTTATACGTAATTTAATGGCCTTGAAATCTGGAGAAGCCAGCAGGACCTCATTTATCAAGTAGCAAATATCAGCCTCTTCTGGTACCATTTTTTTGTGCTAACTAAAAGAGACATGAAATTAAAAATAGGTCAGGAGGCTTTCCATTCCAGTTTTGTTGATTTAAGTGGGGCAGTGGGGAGGGCAGGCAAAACACTGGGTTTCTTTTAAGTGATGTTATGAGAAAACAATCTATTAATGAACCAAAAGAGATTAGAGTACTATGAGAAGACGAAAGAGTGTTTTGAGAAATGAGTTCTTTCTAAAACGTCAATGATACATAAACACCAAAACTATTTCGAGTTCTCTACAAGTGGTTTTTGCTTGAAAAAAGTAAGCAATGTTAGTATACTTATTTGAAATATTTTCATTTGTCTTTATGTAAAGATGTGATAGTTATTTAGCATTTTTTTGTGTGTTTTACTAAATAAATAAATAAAGCTTAAGTCCTATAGGAACATTTTCTCAAAAGGATCTATTTTTTTTCTTTAGAAAAAGCTAAACAAAAAAAAAAATAGGATTTCTAAAAATATGTTTGGAAGGCCCTGACTTATTAATAGAGTAGATAATGAGATAATCGGAGACATTATAGCTTTTCTCAAAAAGACCTTTTTTTTCTTAAAAAAAAAAAAACAAAAACAAAAAAAGCTAAGCAGAAGTAATAGCTCCTGTAGGTCTCTGGGAGGTCTGTGCTTAATTGTAAGAGTGGATAATAAATATATATTCAGAGGTATTAGTATCCAGGGCCGCACATGGGCAAAGAGCTATTGAAATTCTAGGTGAGTTATTTCTCCCTTCTCCATTCCACTGTGATAAGACAGGTGCTCTACGTTTCCCTGAGCCCTGCAAAGCCCATTATACCCTCTAATTATAACACTAAGGGCTTCCAGAAAAGTCCCCTTTTTTGACATGAACAAACCCTGCATCATTACTCTCAAAATAAGAAAAAAAATTATAATAAGAATTAGAGTGGGCAGAGATGACCTTCTGATAGAAAAAATTCCTCTTAAATGATATAGCACACTTATATGCAAACACACTTAAACTTATATTCAATTTGATGGCTTTCCCATGCACTGGATAAATACTTTTCTGTCCCAGCAAGCAGAAAGGTAAGCATCCTCTTTTACCCCATCACCACAAGTGCTCTCGAGAACCATCCAAAACCTTTTGGCTCCTTGTTGTCAGAACCCACAGAACTAAAATGATTGATTTTTGACAGAGACAGTTAGACATTTAGATGGGTAAGGTTAATGTCTTTAGCAGGTTAACTCTTTCAGGTATATTTCAGATGTCTGGGAATACAGACAATGGCTAATTTTTTTGAATGAACTGATTAGGGTGTAGTCCCACTTGAAATCTCATAGGCATGAGAGCTGTGTGAAGGCCCCCCTATGGTACGGTTAAGGACCTCTCAGTCCAGAGTTTTAAGAGACAATTCAGATACCTTCTACATTTTGAGGTTTCTGGTATATTAAAGAATTAGATAAATGCCAGAAAAAGTTGGCAAAAATTAACTTATTTTGCATGTTTACATACAACAAATCAGTGATTTAAACATGCACACACAAAATGCAAGGACCGTATGTTCCAACTAATTCATTTGGAGAGATCTTTAAAAGTCTTAAAATTGAGACTGCTCAGGAGTATTGGGAATCTGAAGTCCAGATGAAAAGGACCCTTCCCACCCTTCCCATGCAAAGACCTGGCAGATCAGAAATTTGATTCCATGTGCCATCAAGATATTTCTGGCCACGGTTATACCTTCCATGCTTTGTGGTGCATAAGCTTAGAACTAATGATGCTCATGAATAGATGAACATGGAGCTTTCTCTGAACAAGTCATGTCCTTGACTGTAGGTTTTCCTGAAACCACTTCCGAAGGTAGGTTATCACTTTATTAAAAGGAAAACAAGGCAATTCCATTGCTCAAAATATGTATTTTCTAGCCACATGGTTACTACTTTGTAGATTCTTAGTCTACAAAGTAAACTTAGAATCTTACTTCGGGTGGCATCTGTGGCTCAAAGGAGTAGGGCGCAGGCCCTATATGCTGGAGGTGGTGGGTTCAAACCCAGCCCCAGCCAAAAAAAAAAAAATTCTTATTCAGTAACAGAATAACTGACAATGATGGATTCTCAAATATTTCTGCTAACCAAAGAAAGAAAATGAACTTGTACCCTTTAGAGTTGGAGTCCAAAATCATATGGCCTACTCAACATTTCTCTAAGATCCTAGGTTTTAGTTTTAAAATTCCCATAAATGTTGCATTCTTCTTCATAGTCCATTTTTCTATAAAATAATGGTATCCTTCGTCTTGAATTATCTTTCATACGGTTTTACTTTTCTGAGTTTTTCCAGAAATGTACTTATTTTTAAATCAAAGGAAAATGTATTTTGTTCAGAAGTTTTCTGTTGCAGAAAATCATGTCAATTCACAGCAAAGCCACTTGTGGTAATTGAGCCTCCAGTGTAAGACACCCATATCGTTCCGTAATTGTCATCACTGTGTTCAGATGATTGTACATAAAGGAGCACCTGACTGCTTCCGTATGTCTTCAAGTACTGTCCTGCCTGCGAGTTTACATATTGAGATATATGTTATTTATTATAAATTAATTTTCTGTTTTAATGTCCTTTTATGGCATTAAAAATCTTTGTTGGTAGGTGATATTAGTTATTGATTTTATTTAAGAGAGCAAAGGAAAATAACAAAATAGTTACTATAAAAAGGGGTCATTGGGCATGCTGGAGTGGATAATGGCTCCTGACACAGTGGCCTAGTTGGCTGTGTAGTGGACCTACCTCTTGGCACAGTTGCATGTTTTCTCTCTGAAGAATATTTTTTTTTTTCCAAAAATGCGATTTAATATGAAGACCTTGACAGAATCAACAAAGTGGTTAGGATGCATACTTTGGAGTCAGATAGACTTTAATTCACATCTTGGCTGTGATACTTACAGCAGTATGACCTTGGGCAATTTCTTTACCCTCTGGTAGGCTCTGTTTTCTTGATTATAAAATAGGATAACTTGCGAAACTCCTTCCACAAGGTTACTATTGCTTTTACTCTCATCACTCTTCATGAAAAGTGTCTCAGGATGGATTGTCTTCAGAGTTCGGTCCCCAAGAAAGATCACACCTTCTAAAAGCTAGTCTGTTTCCTTCTGGACAGTGGGAACCATTTAGTTCATGCCATTTTGCTTTTTACTTTGTGAGCAAACATGGAGCTAAGCCCTCATGCTTAATTGCTGTAGGTCTCCTTCAATAGGGCTTCATAATGTAGTCTTCCCCCACTCATCCCTCCTGCATTTCTCCCTTACTACTAACTTTGGCTCTTCCATCTTGTATTATTAGCCCTTGGTCTTAGTGATCCTGGTGTATTATTGTCATTTTTTTTTTTTTTTTCAAAACGACTGTCTCAAATTGTTTTGAACGTAGGTAGAAATGAAGTAAGTAAAATAAGAAAGAAATAATAAGATTCCTTTTTGTTATGGCACTTTATATATTTCTATAGATGACAAATATCCTTTTTTCTTCTTAACTTATATTGTCTATTCATGGCCGTATTAGATCTTTATTCTATGACTTACTTGGGAAAATATGACAGTAATTCTATGTAATAAGATTATATTTTACCCCAAATACTCATCTATACAGTTGCTTTGATGTAATTATTTATTTCTATTTTCTTAGCAAAAATCTGAAGAATAGCACATATTGCTAGATCTCACCATAATATTATAAAACAGTGGTTCGCAAGATTTTTGTTCTCAGGACCACTTTGACCTTTTAAAATTATTGAGAACCCAAAGATCTTTTGCTTATGTGAGTTATAGCTAACCATATTTATATTAGAAATTGAAACTGAAATTTTTTAAAATACTGCTTATAAACTCATTTAAAATAACATTATTAACCCTATTACATATTAACATAAATAACATGTTTTTAGTAAAACTGTTCCAAAGCAACAACAAAACATTTTAGTGAAAGAATGGCATTCCTTTTGCAAAGCTCTTTAATGTCTATGTTGAGGAAAGACAGCTGCTTAGGCATTCACCTGTTGCCATATCATACGTCATGTAACCTCATGAGAGAATAAGACTGAAAGAGGTAAATGTGTATTATTATCATTAAAACAGCCTGGACCTTACGGACCTCCTGAAAGTGTAATAGGGCTGCTGCAAGGCCCTGGACCACCCTATGAGAACTACTGCTCTTGAGTATAGCCAGTGAAAATAGCAACATAAGAAATGAAAATTTTGCCCCATTTTAATTTTTAATGGTTTCAATGATCTACTAAGTTTTAAAAACTGTGCCTTCTCCCAAAGATTATGGAAACTTCTTAACCATTCTCCCAAAGTTTGTAGAGACATTAAAATCCACCTGTAGTTGACCAGAATGTTGAGATATTTTCCTTCAAGATCTGGCCAATGTATTTTGAAAACTAGCAATATATGGAATTAATGTTATGTTTTTCATGATAGAATTTTTTAAAAAAATATATGTGTTGAACAGAGATGATCCTTTTGTGGCATATAGGAAGAATTAGCTTTTTTAGCCTTTTACTCTATAATAGTAAAGCTAGTTTTATTAAACCATTATTTTTATTTGTGTGTGTTGCTTGTTATATCATCTTTATACCATTCAATAACAAAAGTAGAGCAAATTGATTTATTCCTGCCGTGAGGTAGTTCATAATGAAAGGTAGATAGCTTCCCTAATTTACAGAGTGGCATTAGGTTCAAATTGAGTTAGTGCAGAAGAATAACACATTTTATATCATGGTTATGAGCAGACTTTAATCCCTGATATTGCCATAAGGATACTCTAAGGACGCCAGCTCTGCTTTCAGTGTGATGGAATCTCCACTGCAGGCTGATTTTGCTAGTTCCAGTGATTACTTGGGCTTCTGTTTTACTTTCTGTGAAAGAATAATCTTAAACTTTCAATTATTTCAACAGGAGAGAATGGAGGCTGCCACTGTATAACTTGCCTGATAGTGGCTTTAGAGTTAGGTTTAGGATATTCTCAAGTGGCAGAGGTGATAAATAGTTTTTTGCTTATGAGACTGATCCCAAATATTCTTCGATTTCAGATAGGTGGTAGTAACAGAAACATGGCCAAGAAGTGTCAACTGCTACCTCCAGTGAAAGCAGCACTTCTACCTGGGGCCTGTGAATCTCCTTTATATCGCGTCATCAGACTTTCCATAGCAGATCAGAGTATGCCATCGTGTTACAAATAGCTTGTCTAAACATGTATGTAGCCATCACTGTACATACCACGTTATACTTTCCCAAGGATATTCAGAAATTAAATCAAGTAGTATAGCTTTCAAAGTTAGAAGGGAATTTTAAAGATGATCTATTCCAACCACCCCACCTCCAACCCATGTTAAAGTTATTCACAGCATCTTAGATGAGAGGTTGTTCCAGCTTTGCTTGAGTATTTCCAATGATGGAAACCTCATGATTCCTAAGGCAAAGCCTTGTGATTTGGAGAAAGCTTTTTCCCGACTGGGACCTGAGACAAACAGCTGCTGTTTTCTACATGATAGCACTTTAATTGTTTGAAGACAACCCCCATGTTTCACTGTGGTATCTGGATGAGCCTTCTCATCTTCAGACTCAAGTCTATTCTTTATCTGAAAATGTTGTCAGTCCTTTTGTACTCTTGTTCTTTCTCCTGCTCCGTTTTCAGTGTCCATCTTAAAAGTGTGATACCCAGAATGACAGTGCTTCTGCTGCTGAAGCGGGAGGACAGCAGGACCCTCTCTCCCTTATTGCCTCATCTAATGGAGCTGAGGACTTCCTGTATTACATGGACTTGTACTGTATGAACTAACTATGGAAGTTGTGTCTTAGTCACATCAACCACTAGTAATCTACATTTTTCTCATCTCACATTTGTGTAACTGGACACAAAATTCAGTCCATTCAAATGCGAAGGGAAGGTGTTCTTTCTCATTTTCTAGTTTTGGTAGAGAAATTAACTTTTAAAAAAATATAATAGAATGTTTAATTACATCAATTTCCCATCAACCCATGAAAGCTATTTAATAATGGTTATATTGGCCATTTCCACTGATTGGCAGGAGGCTCTTCTACTAATGGCTCCCATAGTTTTCTGTCGCATCATTTTCCTTGCCAAACTAAGTTCACGGTCAGCCTGAAGAATCACCTCTTCTATTTGGCCACGCTGAAGTTGGTCTTCTTACTTGTGAACATCTGGTTCTGCTTTACCCATAGCCGGCTTCTCACGTGTAATCTGCTCTGCATACTTTCTATACGCTGCATTGTTAGGGACTCTCTCAAGAACATCAAGATTCATGCAGTTCTCCTGGCCTCTCACATATAGCCAGTCCCACAAGGCCAGTAGTCTTCTTCAGCATACCCTCCATGACAGCACCTGTAACTTTTTATTTTAATGTAATTTTCAATCTACATAAGTTTCAAAAATAGTTCAAAGAATTCCCATACATCATTTGTTTTATCATTCTCTAGATAGATTACTATAGATTACATATAAATACAAATAGTTATACAGATATATAATATTTTTTCTGAAAAAATTGTGACTAAGTTTCGGACATCATGCTTCTTTAAATATTTGTGTGTGTGTGTGTGTTTTGTTTTGTTTTTTTTTACCTAGAACAAAGACATTTTCCTAAATAACCCTGGTATAGTTATAAAATCAGGAAATTTAACATTGACATTATGCTATTATCTAATTCATGATCCATATTATTAAATCTTTCCAATTATCCTAATAAGGTCCTTTATAGTTGTGCTTTGGTTTGGGTTTTTTGTTTTTTGTTTTTAGAGTTGGCAGAAGTTTCAGGCCCAGGATCCAGCATAGGGCTATGCATTTCATTCAGATGTCTGCTGATTTCTCTACCTGAGAAGAAATGTTCTAATCCTTCAGAAGTTGGATAGCAGCTATGGAAATTCCCCAAGTGTTGAACATAGTTTCCACTTCAGTTCATGTTCATAAGCTTTACATTCAGTGAGCCTTTATTCTCTTCCCTGCATACATAACGTGCCCATCAGATTGGTCTTCTTGCCCTGAGGCGTGCTATGGCAGTCTGTTCTTCATGCCTATACTCATGGGGTTTTGCTTGCCTATAACATCTTTTTTTTTTTTTTTGAGACAGAGCCTCAAGCTGTTGCCCTAGGTAGAGTGCTGTGGCATTACAGCTCACAGCAACCTCCAACTCCTGGGCTTAAGCGATTCTCTTACCTCTGTCTCCCAAGTAGCTGTGACTATAGGCACCCACTACAACACCTAGCTAGTTTTTGGTTATAGTTGTCATTGTTGTTTGGCAGGCCCAGGCTGGATTTGAACCTGCCAGCTCTGGTGTATGTGGCTGGTACCTTAGCCACTTGAGCTACAGGCACCAAGCAACATCTTATCATTCATCCTTTTTAGCCACCTGTTTATTCCTCAAGGTCCCATCCTGTTCGTGAATCTTCCCATTTACTCACATAACAAATGATCACCTTCTATGTGGTAAGCATTGTTCTTAGATGCTAGGGGTACAGCAGTAAGCAAAAGGGATAGAGGAAAAAGCTTCATAGCCTTTCCTTATGAAACTTACATTTTTTGGAAAAGACAACCGATAAATAAGAAAAATAAAATTTACAGTACATTAGATGGTAATAATTCTAAGAACAAAACAGGCAAAGGAAATAAGGGGTGATGGGAAGGAGAAGTTTTAGTAGGGTGGCCAGGGAAGGCTGCGTAGGCTGTTACTTCAGCAAAGCTCTGAACTCTGCTTTCTCTAAAGTTCTTGTTCCATAGGTAGTTTATCTCAATGAAACAATTGGGTCTTGATTGTTTCATGAGAATCTGTTTATTAAAAGCAGCAGAGTGAAAAACACTTAGGTTCTGTAATCAGACATAAGTTTGACTATACTGTAGATTTAGTTGCCATGAGAACTTGGGTAAATTATATGATTTCTTTAAGACTATTCTTTCATGACATTTTACAGATTTCTTAAGAGGATATGATGAAATAGCAAAGATGAAGCACCTAACATTGCTTGGCACATGGTAGGTCTTTAACAAGTGTTTGTAATCCTCCTAATGTCTCCTACATCTGAAATCCTTCTTTGGTCTCATCTGTAGGGACTAGGTCAGTGTTGGGCATAGAATGGATTTGTAATAAACATGTTGCTTAATCAAGGTCCTATTATTGGCTCAACTTTCATTTCATTAATTTAGTCACATAACATTTACTAAGCACTTCCTGTATACAAGGTGCTATGAATATAATGCAATTGTAAGGTGCTAATAATTTAATAGAGGAGATAAGACAAATATCTAGATTAAGCTTGAATGTGAAGGTGAAGGTAAGGACAAATACAATAAGAGAGGCAAGCACACGGTGATATTGGTGTCCAGCAAGATTACCTCTTCACTGGTGGGAAGTTTCAAGAAGAGATGACATTGGAACTGTGTCCCAAATTCCTGATAGGATTTTAAAGGGGATTTTAAAAGGAAGAACAGACAGAAAATGAGCAGAGGCTGGTAAATAGAGAGTAGCCTTCAGTACTCTGAGACTGCAGGTGGTTCAGTCTGGTTCTCAGTGATTTTCAGCCCTGGCTGTAGAGCATAATTAGTCGGGGAGCCCTTTAAAAATACTAATGTTCAGGCCTACCCACAGGAGTGCTGACTTCATTGACCTGGGATAGGACCTAAACATTGTTGATTTTTTTTTTTTTTTAAAGCTCTCAAAGTGGTTGCAGAGCCATGGCTGAGAATTCCTGGGCTGGAAGTATGGTTTAGGGGAGAGGTTTAAGATCAGGTGAGAACCATGCGTAGAGGCCATATCGTGGAGACCGTGTTTCTAATTAAAGAGTTCTCTTTTAACTGACCAAGTCATTGCCCTTGAATCAGGCAGTGACAGTTCTCCTGAGTCTGAACTTCCCAAATGGTTTATCAGACTTCTAAGGCATTTGTCCCTTAATGTCTCTGACTTCATTGATTTGGTTACATTTTCTATATGTCCTATAAGCATCCCAAAGGTAAGAGGGGAGTTGTACTCATCTTTCTGTCCACTTCACTACCCAGTATTGTCTTACATACATATACCCAATAAAAGTTTGTTGGAAGAGTGCATGAATTAGTCAAGAACTGCAATTTGATTTTGGGTCCATACGTCCAATGAGAGACTTTTGCAATATGAGCACCTGGGTAAGAACACCGGCTGCAGGGGTGAAGACACACACTAGAGCTCCCGCAGAGGAAGTGTTTACATTTTGTCCTTTGCAGGTTGCTGAATCACTTACCCATGAGGCTGACTCAAAAAGAACAGGAAAAATGTGGAGATAATGAAATAGGCAAGGGATGCAAATTCAAGGGAAGATGGAGTTTTAAAAGTTTGCATTAAAACTTAGAGATACGTCCAGATTGAGCTGTTTCTCAGGCAGTTGGAAATGCAGGTTTGATCTTTGAAAAGAGGTTAAGAGATTTAAATGTATAACTAAAGTATAGATAAGGAAAAAATGAAATGTCAGAGAAAAAAAGTTGTTCAACCTGAATGAGGGATACGGGAGGTAGTAGCTCTGGGCAGAATTTTAGACATTGTCAAGTCATTGATTTTTTTTAAAAAAGAAAGAAATACTATAATAATTTTGTGCTTTCTAATGTTCTTTACACTAAATGTAATTGAATTTGGCTTTTCCTTTATTAATATTTTCCCCCTGTACTACCCACTCACTGATGGATGGAAAGGTCCAGGGCTCTTCTTGCTCCTTTGACCCCCCACAACCTGCAGAGTGTGATAAGCTGACTAAGCCTGGGCTGGTGTCCTGAAGCTTCTCTTCCTGTAAACAGAGTGGATAGGTAGAGCCCAAGGTCTAAGTACAGGAAGTGTAGAGGAAGACCTACCACTTTTCTCTAGCCCAACCTTACTATTAAGAAAATGGAACTTGTATTCTTAGCTCCTTTGGCTTTTGGTATCTGATCTCAATTAATTAGGAATCCATAGAGAAGAAGTAACCAATATGCCTATCCTCAAACTTTCTGCATTTATGAACCTTCGATCTCTGCACAGCAGTCTGGTCACCTTAGAACCTAAAGATATAGCCATGCTACTTAGGCACTTCATCCTATGTTTTGAAGTGGACGTGTTAGCCGGGTGTGAGGAGGCAAAACCCAAAGGCCTTTGCATCAGCTTGTGCTCTTGGGAAGAGAACTTTGGATTGAGACCACCTATTACCGTGAGCTTTAGAATCAGTTTCTTAACAGCCCATACCTTCTAACTAAAGTCTCCCAAATCTTATGTATTTATTATTTATTTATTTTTAACATTCTGTAATGCCTTGTTTATATATCAAAGACTGGTTTGTGTTGACAGAACATATTTGGGGTGTCACGCAACGTCACTAGTACTTTGGAATAAGGGGAATGATGGGGCAGAGGTGGCAATGGTGGACAGGAAGATTCTCAACAAGATTCTCTTGTTCTCATGAGCAAACATTCTCATAATGTTTCTAATGAGAACATCAGAAAGTCCAAAATTATTATAGTATTTCTTTCTTTTTTTTAAAAAAAATCCATGACTTGACAATGTCTAAAATACTAGGAAAAAATACTAGAAACAGTTTGATTTCGGACCCTTAGTGAAGCTATGATGGTGCCGCTGCATTCCAGCCTGGGCATCAGAGACCCTGTTTCTTAAAAGAAAATTTAAAATAATAAGAAACCCCACCCCATCCTTGCCTCTATCACTAGCAGATGATGTCCCCATCTAGGTCTCTCCCGAGGACCTTGTTTCCCTCACAGCCCTTTCAGCAACTGAAGGTTGTTTCTCTTTCATACTTCCTAGCACCGTTTCACATCATCACGTTCGCACATCTCTCTCACGAACTGTAGCCCCTTTGAAGCACAAGATGCTATTATCTGCTGATGTCTAAGATACTACATCTTATTTGTTGAAGATTTTAGAAGTTAGCTCACTGCCTTCCTCTTTGTCATCATTCTCAAAGTCTTTAGCGTCCATGTAGTTAGGTCATCTATCCCCAGTTTCTCTGTTCTCAACCTCATCTCCTCCATAGTTCTTCCCCCCCAGCCCCCATCTTAGCTCCAAGCCTCACAGTCACACCCTAGACCTTGTCATCACCAATAACCACACCACCTCTGACATATCCAGGTCACACATCCCATTTTCTGATCCCCACCTTGTTTTTCGGCGGCTCAGTTACTAGGATAAGGCCATCTGACACTGTGACTCTGGACCTCCACTCCAACACCCTGTCTATTTTTCATTGCCCATCACCCCCTGCTCCCTGCCCACCTCGGCTGCTCATTTCTCTTCCTATTTGTGTTCCAAGCTCGTCACTATGTAATTCATCCTGGACACAGCCTCTGCACTCCTTCCTCTCTCATTTCAACAAACCAGTTACAGATAAAACTCCGGTCCTCCGGCTGAGCAGGTGACCATGGCAATCAACCAGACTGACTGGCTCTGCCTTGAATCTGTGACCACAGATTTCAAATCAGGATTTGAGAAATCCTGCTACATTTCCTTGGTGAATTTGCTCTTCACCAACCTCCAAAGCTCCTTGCCCATCATTCTCAGCTGATGACCTGGCCAATATTACCCTGAGAAAATAGAAGCAGTTACACTAGAATTATGTCATTCATTGTCTCATCACCAAATCGACCCACCCACCTCTCTCTGTACTGGTGTCTCTTCTTCCCTCGCTAACAGTGAAGGAATGATCTGCCCTTACACCTCTCTGAAGCAAGTCTTCTACCATGCTCTGAAGCCCCGCTTCCCCCACCAGCTTAAGTAATTGGCTCCTTAGTCTCTCTTTCCCTCCTTACCACATTACCCGCTCTGCTGATTGACTCCAGCATGTGGCAACACCACTCCTCTTCCGAAAAGGAAAGACAAGACCACTCTTGACTCCGCAGCACCCTCTAGCTATCCTGTTTCTCTGTTCCCCTTCACAGAAAAATTACCTCCAGAGTTAGTCTGCTGATCTGTTACCCCACATCCAGTTCACTTGTTTCTTTACTTTCCTTTGACATACATGTACAAGAGAGCATGCATAATGTATATGTTTAGTTTAAAGAGAACTACAATTAGTGGCCGTGTTTCTATCATCTAAAATAGAATATTACACTCTTTGCCTACTGCCCTGGCCATGGAGGCCTGTTCACTGTCTATGGTGAACATATCCTGCTTTATAAACTTTCTTATTCTGTAAATCTATCTTTTTCTTCCTCATTAAACTTTGTTTCGTGCTTGCCTTAAAAAAATAAAATATTACCCATGTTTTTAACACCTCCTGCGTGTGCGTCCTTTCCAGAGTGTGTGCCCCTCCCTCCACGGCTGAAGTAGCCACTATCTTGAGTTTTGAATCATTCACTTGTTTTTCTTTATAATTTATGATATGCATGTCCCCTTAAGTAATACATTTTTTGTTTTCCACATGTTTTTGAACTTTATATAGATGGAATATTACTATATATTTAGTATATGTAGGGTTGGGGGTTAAAACTTGAAAAGGCCAAACCAGCTGACAATATTTCACACACACACAAATAAAAAAAAAAACATGAAAATACAAGTTAAAAATGAGATGTCTGTATACTAAACATATATATATATATATATAGTATATATATTTTAGTATATACTATAAACCTTCTATGACTTGGTTTGTCACATACTTTTAGATTTTTAAAAAATCCATATTATGTATAGCTCATTCATTCCCCTGCAGTGTGGGAGTGTGCAATATGATCGTATCACAATTTATTTTTCCATTTTACTGTTCATGGGCATTTCTGGATTTTTTTTTTTTTTTGACATTACTGACAAGGCTGCTATGGACATTCTTATACTTGACTCCTAGTGCATGTGTGCAAGAATTTCAGTAGGGTATGTATTGAGAAGTGGAGTAACTGGGTTAATTTTCTAGACATTATCTAATTTTTTTCTAAAGTGTTGGATTTATAGTACTTTAAGAACGGGATGAAAGTTCCTATTCTACCATATCTTTGCCAAAACTTAGTCGTATTTGACTTTAAAAACTTTTGCTAGTCTGGTAGTTTAGTAAACTCATTGTAATTATTAATCTGTATTTTCCTATTTGCTAATCAGCTACTTCGCACTGATCACAAACTTTAATATTTCCTTGTCGGTAAAATGCTTATTCAGATTTTTGGCCCATTTTTCTACTGACTTATCTTTTTCCTCTTGATTTGTAAGAATTCCTTATATATTTTGAATACTAATCCTTAGTCAGTTATGCATTACAATTATCTCCTCCCAGTTTTTCAGCTTGTCTTTTTACCATTGTTACAGTGACTTAATAAACGGAAGTTTTTGATGTTAATGTATCAAGTTGAACTGTAAGAAATCGCTGACATGTGATCATTTTGTTTTATACAGACGGTTCCATGTGGTTCCTGGAGAGTTTGTTAAAACACAGATTTATGAGTGTCACTTCCACAGGTTTTGATCTAGTAGGTCTAAGTTGGCACCTGAGAATTTGCATTTCTAATAAGTTCCCAAGTGATGCTACCGATTGTATTTAAGAAACTCTACCTCAGCCTGGTCTACCTTCTCATCATCTCTAGCCTAAAACATAACACACCTCTCCTGCTCACATACGCACCCTTGTTATCAAAGAAGTTCTTCATCTGTTAATCTTTTCCAGGCCCTAACTCACCTTAATTGATCTTTCCCAGGCCTTCCCAGTCCTAAGTACAGATAGCTGCCTGGGGGATGCTTTGAAATATTAATAAATGCTGCCTTCTTGTTCAAAGTTAACATGTAGGTTTTACTATGTCCTAGCTATTATTGATCAGTTGACTTTGTAGTCTCCCTTGGGAGCATATTGTGTGATGAAGTTGTTTTGATATAATATTAAATCATGAATAAAACTCATTGTCTTATCATGCTCCAGTACCGCATCTCCTTTCCAAAAATCTGCTTTTTTTCCTTTAAAATTTCACTTCAAATGGACATTCTTTTCTGTCATCATTGATTCCTACATTCCAGTCCTTTCTGTGACACCCATGTATTTTTCTGAGACATGCATAACCACCTCAAACATCTTAATATTACAATAAAGCCTCAATTAGGTGATAGGAATCCACTGTAAAATTTAAATTATTTAAATCTTCCTTCTAGTTCATTGAGAGCCAAGTGCCCCAGCAGTGACACTGTGGACTTGTCTGGTGGCTGGTTCTGTGCCGTGTGGAGCCACCCCATGTATTGGAGGATGTCCAGCAGCATCAGTGGCCTCTAAACACCAAGCCAGTGGCTCTCCACCCTCACCCAGTGTGGCGACCCGGAATGTCCCCAGACATTGCCAAATATCTCCCAAGGGCAAGACCTTCTCTGATTGAGAACCATTGATTTAGAGACATCTCATTTTTAACATGTATTTTCATGGTTGTTTTCTTTTGTGTGTGAAACTTGCCTTTTCAAGTTTCAACCCCCAACCCCCAACCCTTTACCTTTCTCTATTTCTTTCCTATTATATATTTCTCTTTTTTTTCCATCAAAACAAAAGGAGGGAATTATATTCTCATGATTGTTTTTTACTGATTCTCAATCATATTTTCTCTGAGACAAAAAGCAGTTCCACCAAACACACAGAGGCAGACCCCAGGACAGACTTCAGATTCTTTTCCTGCCCTTCCTGCAAGTACCACTCTCACCATAGGATGGTGGTAGTTACTGTGATTAGTATACTTTTAACTGTAATGCGATTATAGAAAAATCATGCCAAAATTGCTAGACCTAAAACTTGACCTGCCCTGACAGGATGATGAAAACTCAATACCATTCTCCCTGACCCTCCCCACCCCCCACACTCCCCAAATACTCTTGCTTCTTAATGAGTAAGAGTAGTTTAAGCTGCAATTATTTCCTCTTACACTGACTGTCCTTTTCACCCTGATTACTCTTTGGATGTATAATGGGGAGATAGCTGCTTGCAGGCTAGCAAGGAGGTCTGGTGAATGGCAGCAATACATACTTGCTCGGGAAGAGTGCATTCCACTCTCAGAGCAACCTGCCCAAACTGAATGCAGCTCACAAGTGGAGTGGGTAGAGCTTTTTACAATTTCAGTTTGAAATGCCACTTTTCTAGTTTCTGTGTTAAAACAGTAAATAATTTTGTGGGTTTTTTTTTTCTCAGCTGCTCTTAGTTTGACATTTACTGAGCCCCTCTTGAATTTACTTTTGCAGAACAAGACAAGCATTTGTACCATTAGGCCACTGCTCCTTTTTAGTTGTGTGTAGGGACTTTCTCCAATTTAGTGTCTTTTGACATGAGCAGAGCACCTATTCATTCAAAGGGAGCACCATGACATAGCCAGAGAATACGCCTCGTGAGTGTTGACGGCACTGTGTCTATGTTTTGTAGTTTCAGAAACTCAGAGTTGCTTATTTGCTAGACTATCACCCGAGCTCGGGGTTATTGGACACTTTTGTATGTTTATAGTTTTGTTGTAGTTGAGATAAATAACAACAACCTGGAAACACTGTAAGATCTACAATTACCTATACTCACCGAAAAACAAAAAAATAACCTGAACATTAACCATATTTTGTATTAGTTTGAAGTTAAGGGGTAGCTTTTTTTTAAAAAAAATGTTCTTTTTCTTTCAAGACAGGATCTCACTCTGTTGCCAGGACTGGGATGCAGTGGCATCATCATAGTTCACTGCAACCCTGAATTCCTGGGCTCAAGCTATCTTCCTGCCTCTGCCTCCCAAAGCGCTAGAATTATAGGAGTGAGCCATGGGGCCTGGACCCTATTTTTCTTTTGCAGTAGTTCTTATAAACAGACACTTCATAACCACTAATCAAAATAAATCAATGTCTCAGTTATCTGTAATTTTCCCTTATAGCAACGTTAGATGCTGGAATAGCACTGAAACAAGGAGAAAAAATGATCTTAATTGTGTATTTCTTGGTAGATGACAGAGTACCTCCATGTATACGATCTTGTTTGATTTAAAAAATTGTCACTATGAGCAAAGAAGGAACCTTGATGCAGTGAATGTTTAAAAGAAAAAATAGCCAGACACGTGAAAAGCATCCCTGGCAGGTGGTTGGTTCACTGATTGAAAGGAAAAGAGAGGTTCTGATTTGGGGGTGGTAGCTATCCAAACCAAGAATGGCGGAAAAAGGGGCAGTGCCCATGGCTCAAAGGAGTAAGGTGCCGGCCCCATATACTGGAGGTGGCGGGTTCAAACCTGGCGAAAAATTGCAAAAAAAAAAAAAAAAAAAGAATGGCAGAAAAAGGAGCTAGGCAGAATGAGAATGAAGGAAAGGGGAAGGAAGAAAAACTGTGAAGCCTGGAGGACAAGGGTGGGAAGGTCATTAGAAAGAGAAGCAAAAATTTGCACACTGAGGTGAGAAGCTTCATTTGCAAAGAATCTTGGGAAAAGTTAACTACTTCCTTACAGAGTAAACAGCCTGGCATAACTGAGCAGCCTTTTTAGGACAAGCAGCCCTCAGGGCCACAGCCTCCTAAAGTTGAGACAATCTGATGCCTGGTTGCCTCTCTGCACCTCAGGGCTCTTCACCCTATACCAGCCCAGCCCAGAAACTGATCTTTGCAGGGATTCCCCTTCATGATGAATAAAGAAAAGTTTGAATCATATTTTCTGTTTTTCATGCACCAAAACCTTCTGTGTGACCTAAAGAAAAAAGAGGTTTGCTCAGTTGTCCCCATAATGGAAGCCTATGTGGAATCACTCGCTGTCTGACAGGGCTCACTAAATTTACCTGATCGCCCTGGGTTTATCAAGATACCTTATTATTCCATTGTACTGTAAGAGTTGACTAGAATATAGTCAACTCATTATTGTTTGAATTATTTAAGAAGGGAAGTTGATAATCCAAGAGAGTATGCAGCCCACTGTGCTTTATACTTGGTTATTTACATTTGTATTTTGATATAATACAAATCCTTAACCCTTTGTATTAAAGTGATCTGTTCACCCAGCTCTCTCCTCTACTCATCTGCATCAGTGCCTTGCTGCAGGGACCATCTTAGTATCCAAAACTCAGAGCATAGTCTCTGGCACATAGCTGGGGCTCACGAAATGTTAGTCAAATAAACGATTGCAGAAAAAGATATGCCTGAGAAATCACTGCAAACAAGTAATGCCTCCAGACAGTGAAAATACACTCGGTAACACCTGGAAAGCTTAACTGCTTGTTTCTCAGACTGCTGGGAAGCCCCCAACCTCAAGCAAAGTGCCGCACTGCAAATCTTTCCCCAGAACAACAGAAGTGGTTAAGTGTTCAGGTGTCAAAATGCTACCCTGCTGGGCTGCAGGCCACATACAAAGTTATATTACATTGAGTTTGAAATGCTAACAAAGCAAGTAATTAAGCTGAGTAAGTGCTAACTTGCTTGAAAGCAAGATTTGAAGCTGATAAACCAAAATGCTGATAATTAAGAGTTGATTATACAGCTTTGTTGTTTCTCTACCCTGCTAATAGCCTCTCATTCTTGGCATGTAATGATTTCTTTCCCACAAGGAAAAAAAAATACCCAACTATCAATCTTCTTCACCTCTCTCCCATCCTGTGAGGTGTGACTCCCCCGTTTCCTAAACTAAAAGCTCCACCCCTGGCCTTGACCCTATTCTCTCTGCTCTCTTCTATCCATTGCATCTTTTCCTTCTTTCTCGCCACTGATTTCATCTCTTCTATTTACAAACACACTCAGGATTTACCAACCTTAAAAAAAAAAAAAAAAAGGAAAGAGAGGGGTGGGGAGGGAGGAAAGAAGGAAGGAAGGAAGGGAAAGGAAAGGGAGGAGGCAAGCCGGCAGATAATAGTGCCTTCCTTTGCCCAAGAGTCTTCCTTTGCCCTGCATCCCGCAATCCTCTCGGCCTTTCTCCTCAGCATTCCCTACCTCCTCAGCTTGACTTGCTGTTTATTTCTCATTCCCTTATTCTCTTCTACTGGTTTCATCACTCTGTTGGTTGACGCTCTTTCAGAAGTTATCAATAATTCTTTATTATTCTCCATTTTCCTCACTCCCTGAAGCATTTCACATTGTTGAACTGCTCCTTTTCTAGAAATGTCCCCTGTTGCGGCTTCCGTGACATCTTTCCTTTCTGGTTTTCTTCTCACTTCTTTTATTGTTCTCTCTCTCTCCTTCTCTTCCTCCTTTCCTTCCTCTTTGGTAAGAGAGGAGAAGAATCTAGTATTTGTTGACATTTAAGGCAAACCATGTGCCAAGTATTGTGCCAAGTTTTCAAATATTATTTCTCTTTATTCTCACTTCAACCCTAAGACCCAGATATCCTTAATCCCTGTTTTTAAAGCTTTGGGTAGGTTATCGACATTTTTAAAATTTGAGTTTAGTATTTATTTTAAATTGTGTTAAAATATGCATAACATAAAATTTACCATATTAACCATTTTTAAGTCCACAGCTCAGTGGTATTAATATTGAAATTATTGTGCAAGCATCACCCCTGATTTCCAGAACTCTCTTCATCTTCCTGAACGGAAACTCTGTACCAATAAAACAATAACTCCTCATTCTCCGCTCCATGAGCCCCTGTCAACCATCCTTCTACTTTCTGTCTCTGTGAATTTGAATATTCGAGGTGCCTCACATCAGTAGAATCAAAAGTTTTTGTCTTTTTATGACTGGCTTATTTCATTTAACTTAATATCTTCAAGGTTCATCCATGTTGTTCCATGTGTCAGAATGTCTTTCCTTTCTAAGGTCAAATACTTTCCATTGTATGTTATACTCCATTTTGTTTATCCATTAGTCCATCAATTATCCCCACTTTTTTTTTTTTTTTTTTTTTAGAGACAGAGTCTTGCTTTATCGCCCTGGGTAGAGTGCTGTGGCGTCACAGCTCACAGCAACCTCCTGCTCTTAGGCTTAGGCAATTCTTTAGCCTCAGCCTCCTGAGTAGCTGGGACTACAGGCGCCCACCACAATGCCCAGCTATTTTTCTGTTGCTGTTTGGCAGGGCCGGGTTTGAACCCTTGGTATCCCCATTTTTTAAATGGTGAAACTGTGGCTCACCATTTAAACATGGACAAACATGCAACATAACTCAATGAAGTTATACTGCTTTTCCCTGTGAAAAAGCATTCTTCTAAATTCCATCCTTGGTCTCATTTCCTCTCTCTGTCTCTTTCTCCTCCTCCCTCCTTTGGTGTTCTGCTTCCGTATTTTTAATTATATGGATATTTCTTAAGTTTATATTCTCACCTTGATGTTGAATCTAGTTTCATATTTCTAGCAGATCTAGCCAGAATATTTCTGTAATGTGTCCAACTCACTACATACAAAAACAAGCATATCATAATTTGATTCTTAAAACAGTGTCATCCCGACACCCCCATTCTTGTTAGTAACACCACAAATTCCCCAGTTGCCTGACCCTAAACCTCTGAGTCGTCCTTGAGCCACTTTCTCTACCTCCCCCAAATTCAATGTCATCCTGTCATTTGTGTCCCCCTAGTCTTCTTCATACTCCTCCTAGCCTCTCTGTCCTTGTAGAAGAGCTTCTGGGGGTCAGAAGCTGGCCAGGTTCAAACCCAAGCCCAGGCTGTCTCGGCGAGGAGAGGAGGTGTTGGACTAGTCTCCTCATCTGAAGGAAAGAATTTAATGTGTAAAGCATTTTGATTGTTCAATAAAATAATATTTATGAGTAGTCAAGCACAGTGCCAGGCATTTATTGGATGCTAAGTAAGTGACAATTCTTTCTTCTCTATTTAAAAATTGTATCTTCCTACTTCTAGTTCACTCCCCTTCTTTCTTCATAAGGATTTTTTTTCTCTCTCAGAATTCTCTGCAAGAAACAAACCACTGTATTTTTGCAGTATGTTTTATTTTACAATACCCTTAATGCTGTACACCAGTAGAGGAGGGTGATTGTGTTCACCCTTTATATTTGTGTTTGGGATTTGATTTGACATTTGGAATTTCTAAAATGATTTTGGCATTTCTATCTCCTAAACCGCTACATCAAAGTTGTCTTATACAGGCCACCTGTGGTGGCTTGTGCCTGTAATCCTAGCACTCTGGGAGGCTGAGATGGGAGGATCTTTTGAGCTCAGGAATTTGAGACCAGCCCGAACAAAGTGTGACCCCATCTCTACCAAAAATAGAAAAAATATCTGGGTGTTGTGATGGGCACCTATAGTACCAGCTACTCAGGAGGCATGAGGATTGCTTGAGCCCAGGAGTTTGAGCTAGGCTGATGCCACAGCACTCTCAAAAAAAAAAAGTCTTAATACAAAACAATTATAACCTGCAAAATTTATTGAATTCCAACCTCCTTTTAAAAAAGGATTATTGTGGAAAAAATAAGGAAACAAGCCATGAATTGAAGAGATTAATAAACTATAGTATCTGTATATCACAGAACACTTACTATTCAGCTATTAAGAAAAGATGGAGACTTACAAAAGATGGTATCTTTTATAACAACCTGTAAGAATTTGGAGAACCTTCTCCTAAGTAAAGTATCACAGGAAATGGAAAAACAATCATCCCATTTACTCAAATACTAAATTCAAACTAGTAGATTTACAACTCCAGGCTCACGTGAAGAAAAACTCAATTAAATTCAAGATGGGGGGCGAGGTTCAATAAATTCCCAGTGGGTACAATGCATGGGTATGTGGCACACTTCCTGGGTGAAGGCCGCAACTACAACTCAGACTTTCCCTACAAATGCAAATAATGTAACCTAATCGTATGTACCCTTACATTAATCTGAAATTAAGAAATAAATAAATGGACAGCTGTGAAGTCAGAGAAGTGACATTTCCATGATTAAATGCAGTGGGAGGGATTACTAGAAAGGCAGCATTAGCTATTCCTAACTTTATTTTGAGTATGCCGCGAGTTTTAACTGGAGTAAGCAGAGTCAGCAAACATCCCCCTACCTCCACCCCAAAGTACCATTTAGCAAGAAAACAGGCACAGCAGCCCGGACACCTGGGTGGAATGTTGCCTTCAGTTCATGGAGTAAGGGCATGCAAGCAAATTAAATCCCGACTTCCTCATCAACAATCTGCACTCCAGGGAGCTGTCCAGAGTAGCCAGGTCACGCCGGCTGCATCGAAGATAGAAATTCCATGTATGGATTCGGAACTGACTGTGTTCTTCACCTACCTGGGTTGCTGGGTCTCAGAAAATCCGTTAACAACCACAAAAACAAAACAAAACAAAACCCCCCAAACAATCTTTATGTGTAGGTCGGAGAAAGATTTTCATAACCACTAGTCATGGAAAAAGTAGACTTGTGACGGTGCACTTCTGGTTAATTCTTTCCTTTAAGCTGGAATATTAAGTAAATCAGTGGTGAGAGCGGGGCCAGTGCGAGTTCTCCCGCTCACTTTAGACATCCAGGTGTAGGCCTGTACGTAATGCTCGGATCTCCCCTGAGCGCTCACTGAGGCCGGGAGGCTGCTCGCTCATCAGAGAACAGCAGGAGCGCCCTTGGCGCACACTCCAGTTTCAAGTTAATGGTTCAGGCATATCTAAAATGGCCAATCCAAACACTTGGTTTGGATTTATTACTCCTGCCTCATTCCTGAAGTGCGTAATCAAATTCGAAAGACGATTGCTTGGGTGTTATTTTTCTTTCCCACAGCAGGTTTTGCTCAGCATAGACAGTACTACTCGGTGGGTAGCTTTGCCGTTCACAGGCTGCCTTCTGGTGTTCTGTGCTTGTTTTATCTTTGGTGAGGACGTTTGTATACTGCCTTCTAAGACCCGGCCTTCCCAGCTCTTCTCCGTCTTTCTGAGTCCTGAAAATGGCAGTCTTTGGTATTCCTTGTACGTGTTTTGTGAAAACGACACCCTGCTACTCACTTTTCTTGTCTCATAATTAACTATCTTGACCCAAGTCTTATTTTTCTCCCATTCTATTTGTGAAAAAGTTTCTCTGATCTCTGCATTGAGCTGAAAAATCCCCAGGAATTCCCTAGCAGACTGGGTTTGAAGTTGGTTTAGTCCCAACAGAACCTTGACAGAATTCTCCTTCCACCTCCTTATGAATCAGATTACTCAAACCCTCTTGGACAAGCCAGCCTGGTTTTCTCTAAGCTGACTATTAGAGTTGGGTCATGGAATATAGCTTTAAAGTGTCTGAAAGTCAAACTCAAATGTTGCAGGGTAGCTGTGGGTGGATAATTTCTTTAGGAATATTGTAACCATTTATTTTGACTATTGTCTTTTGTCCCTGCCCCAGCAGCCTAATTAACTTTTCACTGAAATTAACTTTTGTAAATGTGGCTCAAATTGTGGCCATTACCATATTTGGTATTGGACTGCTGCCACGCTCTCGGCCATCTCTGCCCTTATTTTTTCCCTGCTCTGAGTTACCTGCTTCAGAATGAAGGCTTCAAGAATAAATGGATTACTCCACAGTCTTTGAACTTCTGAGTGAAGAACTGTAAAGTGACCAAGACTTTGATTATTAGTCAGGCTTCTGGATGGTTTATTAATGAAGCAATGCTTTACCCACAAGGGGAAAGAAATGCCGTTAGCATTGTACTCTAGGCACCGAAGTTCCTATTTAAGCAAAAGTAAATGCATAGCATGCACCATGTCAGAAAACTAATTTTAATGTTAACAATGAGTTGAGTATTCTTGTAGTTATAAGAAAATATTCCAGCCTTCATTGCCTTCCACAAATAAGTTGCTGGAAGTAAACGAGGTGTACTATTTCAGTACCAATTCAGCAATCCCTGTGCTCTATTATCAGCAACATGCACAGTTGGTTTGTAGCAGAATGCAAGCCACTCTGGTCTGTGAATAAGCACCAGGCTGACTGTGCAGGAGGATAATTGCTCTGTCTGTGCTTCCTCTGGCACCTACTGATCTCCGCTAAGTGGTTAGTAAAACATATTTTTGAAGGAATGTCAAGCACTTCTAAAAATTTGAAGGACTTAGTTTTTGATTGTTCTTTTTCTTATGTTTAAGTTTGAGGAAAGTTCACGCAAAGCCATTCCACGGCTACCATTACTCCTAGCAAATGTCTTAAATAGCAGGGTGCCAGTGTGTCTGTAGCTTGGCATCTTTTAATCAGTTGTGTTTTCTTTTGCATTATACTGTGACACTGGCTAGATGTGTTGGGGTATCAGGTGCCTGACTTCAAATGGATGGCAAATTCACTAAAGTGAAACTGATTGTGATAGTTCCCTCATTTCCCCCCGCCGTGTATGTAAAACTGACTTTTAAAGTGTTTAGTGGATAATAGATCATGTAAGGTCAGTCCTAGCCATGGCGGCCATGGCTATTATTTTTCCCTTTTCATGGGAGGGTGCTCAGCAAAATGAGATTGTCACACTCTTTTTTTGAGAGGACAGCGACAGACAGTTAAAAGCCTCTTCATGTAAGGATGTTATTTCATAAAGACACCAGCACTGGATTATCCCCTTCACTTTAAACTTCTGCCAGCTTGTACAAAGAGATAAAACAAAATAGCCCTGGTCCCAGGGGTGGGGAAGTGCCGGCCAGCTCAGCCTGGGTCCACAGGCTTTCATTTTGATTAGTCACATGTGAGGAAAATTCACTTAGGCTGAGAGGTAAATTTAATACCAGTTATGCCCATGCTGTTCATATCACAACCATTTTCACATGATGCCACTTAATTCCCTAAGAAGCAGAAAGGTAAATCGGTGGCCGGCCAGCGAAGGTGTCACAATGCATTAAGACCAGGACTCGCTGCGGGGGATAATGGTTCTGATTGCTGTTGACTCATGTCTCCACCAACTGCCTCATGTAAAATAAGTGACATTTAAAAGACATCAAGACGTGAGAAGAGGTAAGGGAGAGAGAAGGAAAGAGAGAGGAGGGTAAAAAGTCTGCACTAGCAAACTTGCCACCTGAATCTGCAATCTCTTTTCCACCCTAAGTGGTAGGAAATGATAACTCGACCTGCCATGGGTGACCTGCACCAAGCTTTTAACTTCCTGTCTTGTGTTTTTGGAGAAAAATCTGTAAAATTGCTTCTGGGAACTGCTCCAACATGTTATCATTTATTTCCAATTTAATTTTTTTTAACTCTTATTCTTTTGCCCTCACATATCAGTCTATTCATCTCTTTAAAAGCTTTAGGCTGAATCAAGTTAGGCATTGGTAGACAACAAGAGGCAGTCTACTTTCTGAAGGCTTATTTATGTCTATTTTTATAAAGAGAATCAAATTCCCGTTTACAGTAAGCATATGCTTCAGTTGACATGTGTTTCTAAGACTTGGACGCTTTGTTTGCATAACAGTCACCAATAAATGGCCTTGTTTTAAGTCTGCTCACTGAGTTGTATGTGGGTTGTTCAGCTGGGGATTTTAGTCGCAGCTGATCCCCTACCGCTCATAGCTGATAGGAAGGGGGAAAATCCGAGAAGCCCAGTCCTATTTATTAATGCAGATTTTAACATTCTCAATGAACCACTTATCCAGTGTGATTCGGCAACCAAATCCTTATTTGCTCAGGCAGAGGAGGGGGTGTTCTTCAAAGTGCTGAATTAAAGCTTACCAGCTTTTTTTATTTTGGTGGGGGAGGGGAATGAGGCCAAAGGAGAGAGTGAGGTCCTTTCTTTCCCCAGTCTCTGATAATTCAGAGTACAATGAGGTTGAATCTTTAAATAGGACATCATAAACCAAGCTACGTATAATGAATTTATTGTAAACTAAGACCATCAGATGTTTAGGGAGCCCTAACTGTTGGCCTTTTGTGTAAAGTCTTGATGATTTTATTCAGTACCACTTAAATATCAGTGTAGAGTTTGATAGAACGGGGCTGTGTTTCCTTCGTTCGTCTGGTTTTGTTTCATTTCAAAGCACATCTGATTCCACATGTGTGGGAAACAGGCACAATATTAAAATATTTCAAGATGTACATGTGACTATCTTTAGGATCGTTAACTGCTAATTAAAGTTACTGCTTGTGTTAAGCAGCTTCAAATACAGAGCTAATCCACGGTCTCGATAAGTCTGCCCTTTTTTCCCCCTGCCCCCGAAAGGCATGCCAGCAGTTAAAATATTAAAAGTCTTTGGGTCTGTGTGCCTTAGAGAGCAAACCTGATTAATAAAAGGCTTTCCTTTAATTCTCATTTTTACATAGAGGGGATCTAACTGTAATGTATTTGAAAAACAGTGCTCATTGACTTAAACACACTGAACTTTTTCCCCTGAATTATTGTATAATATTCAGTAATCGTTTATGAAATGTGTAACATTTTTCAAGGGGATTTACATATCAACTTTTCCTAGTGGAATCAACAACAGGAGCATGAAATGTATCTACTCCATTTACTCTTATCCAGTGCTCCTACTTTCTTTTTCCCTTTAATTTTTATATATGGTAAAAATTTCATTGAAGAGAGATTTTAGATGACAGGACTGTAATTTTAAACCCAATAGAAGAGGTGTAAGCAATTTGAGCTTAGCTGAAGCATAATCTTAGGTTGTCAAGAAGAAACCCATTCTCCCTATGCTAATCAATCAGTGTATCAACCAACCAATCATCTCTTCAGCTTAGCATATATCCTAAGGTTTGATATATCTATTAACTGCCCATCATGCAGCTGGTCTCTGGATGATGAGATTCCCCGTATCTTGGCATTTGGCGGCAGACGACTAAGCTATCACAGCCTCAGATAAATACCAAAGTGGAGATTTCAATCCTGTTTCTGAGAGCAGAGGCAATCCAGAAACATGAAAATATTCTTAGGAGAGAATACACAGAAAATTACATTTCTCAACTCTGTGCTGTGTGTGTGAAAATTGTATATATTACATGATTCTCCCTCCCTAGACACAACAATGTAAAATAAAATTACTCTTTTGTTATGCTTGGAATGCTGGTAATCAAAGGAATTATTGGGATCTGCTAAAAACTCTTAATTGCGAGACAAATTACATGTAGACATTTGAATAAGTAAGACTAATGAACGTGCAGATGATACATTTCCCGAAAACAAACAGAAGCCCCTGTATGTAAAGCAAGGCAAGTCGTCGTTATCATTCTGGAGAAGCGGATCACTGTATCTAAAGATTGTATATTGCTTCCTGGTCTCAATTCAGAGATTCTGATATAGCCTCTTCCATCAGCCAGTGTGTTGGGTTATTGTAAGGAGGCAATGTTTCTAGGAAATTGTTTATTGAGAAACAGAAATCAAAAATGACTTAAATTTAATTGCTGAGTGTGTGTGAATATGTTGAAATCGGAATGAGTCTGATTCCTTTCTTCAAATGGTGATTTCCAGCTGGAAGGTAAAATCTCTGAGAGATGCAACTCCACTCACTATATCTTTCCCACACTGTAGTTCAAGTCTCATACTCTGAGAAAGTATGAAAAGGGTGAGGTATTAGGGGACTGCAGTTCTAGCCTAGACTTAGCCATTAACTAACTGCAGTATTTAGCAGTTTGAGCAGTATTTAAGCAAGCTGTTTGATTCTTTAGACCTTACTTCATAAATTGAGATTTCTCTGAAGCACTCATAAAAAATAGTAATTAATTATTCTCATGATACGTAAACCCTATTCCATATGCTTCCAAAGGGTTTACTGTTTTCCATGTCACTCATGGTTTGAGTTTAGACTTCTATCATAGTATTTGCTCAGCCAAAATCTCTTCAGTGTTGTTGGGCAACATGAGCAGATGGGAAATACATTCCAGCCTAAATACAGCGCTCTGGGCTTGAAGCTGTTGTTTGAATCATTCATTGAGGGTGGGGCCAGGGAGGAGGAATGATGGGGTTCACGATAACATGAACTCTCTGCTGCTGGAGAGAGAAAGAAGTGTGTTTTCTGTCCTAAGAAGTCCAGCATGAGTCCACAGAGACTGTGGTGACTTCTCCACTTTCAACAACTCAGCCTGTGCACTTTGATCTCAACTGGTGTGAAGAGGCTGGTAACAATATAACAAGCTCTAGAATTTTTGTATTTTTCCCAACAGAAAGATAATTGTGGTATCAAGTTCAAAGCAATAGTTCCATTTAAATAGTGTCTTTTGAAAACCTTTTGCAAAGAATTGTGATTCTAAGAGAAATCACTTTGCTATATGGGTTAAAGTTACAAATTTTGTCATAACAAAACAAAGAGGACAAAAAAAGCCAGACAGAGAATCATTTGCTCTCTCTCAAGTCACTTAAAGGGCACATTCTGGGACTCTTCCTAGGCTCCTATGATTAGAGACCTGCATGTTTGTAGAAATCTTCAGATAAACTGCAAATGTGAGCAGCTATGACACAGACTCTGATGAACAAAGCAAACAGATTGATTTAGAGGAATATGGCATATTGAATGTGGATTTTTCCATGTTGCTGGCCTGGAACCTTGTAAGCATACACCTTTCAGGCCCAGAACAGCCCTACTCCCTACAGCATCTATCCTGTCTTCTGGTGATAATTATCCTGCCTGGGCTATGGAGTGTAGATATAGATAAGAAAGCTGGTGAAAGTGTATTGAGTACAATTAGAAACTTACTGGCATAGGAATTGACCTATGATTACAGGTAGAATCAGATTTCAATATGGTATATAAAACTCAGCAAATAGATCTTGCAAAAGAAGAGGGATGCATTTTTTTTTATTGTTGTGAGTTCCTAGTTTGGAACAATTTGTTCTGCACAAATACAGTGTGACTTCATATGCATCATGTAAACATGTCCCCAGAGGAAAGCAAGGAGCTCCCTGACCTCAAAGGTGTATGTTCAAAGACAACATAAAGAAACAGATCGTTTTTATGAAACCTTGATGATGATACTAGCAAATTTCCTTTATCAAAGTATGCTTAATTTTTGATTTTTCAAAAGAGAAGTCGGCTCTTTTATTATGAATTCTTTTAAATAGAAAAAGGAGGCACTAAATCTGGGCTGACGATTCAAGTGAAAAGTAGGAGAGAAGATAAGGTGGATAGAGAGGAAGTTGAAGGAATCAAGGGAGGGGAGGGAGTAATGGACAAAATGAGGGGCTCTGTTGGGTCTCTTGCTGGGCTCTGTTACGTGGGGCCGGTCTACTTGTTAGGGAGGCCGTTCTTTCAGTGTAGATGATATTGGATCTGGAGAGGGAATATTCGCCCAAACATCAGGTGCCAGGGGTTGACCACCAATTGTAGCTAGAGAGCATCTCCTCAAAGGCATGTTTTCCATCTTGTAGTTGGAGAGACCGCCATTTCAGCAGTGCATAAGCCATGAATCTCAGCAGGATTCTGGCAGCATTGCACTCAGCCATGAAGCAGTAGAGCAGAGGTGGGGAGAATGTAGGCAGAGAGGGAGGGTGCACAGTGAAGGCTTTGTAAACACTTTATGTGGGTAAAAAATAGCAACCCTTGACGTTTTTATGGTCCTTAATTCGTGCTGCCACATGATTGATTATGAGGTCCACATCATACTGTGATATGAAGTATTAATTGCATAGGGGCAATAAGAATTTCTACGTGAATAATGACTTAGAAATAATATTCTGCTGTTTAGCAATGGACTGGGAAACCAAGGCTTCACATGGTTACACAGTTCTCTTGATGAGGTCAGATTTTTTAAAAACCCTAATGTATGTATGTATCTTGTATCCTGTTTAACTCTCTAATCGGATAGGATTTCTTTTTTGTTTGTTTGTTTGTTTGTTTTTGAGACAGAGTCTCACTCAGTCACTCTAGGGCTGAGTGTCATGGCCTCATAGCTCACAGCAACCTTAAACTCCTGGGATGAAGCAACTGCTATGATTTCTTAAGAGTAACTTAAGAAGAAGGAAGAAAATTAAGAGCAGGAACAATAAGATAGATGCTAGTATTGTCCTTCAGATTCAATTTGTGACTTTCTGACAGACACCTTCCTCAACTCTCATCCGAATAGTAATATTCCCATTAAAAGCAAACCCTGAGTTTAGTTAACAGTAATGAAACCATGTCCGTGTCTTAGTTTTGAGAAGTATAAGATGTTAACAGTAGAAGAATCTGGGTGAACTCTAGGAACTTGCTACTATACTTGTAAGTTTTCTGTAAATCTGAAATTATTCCAAAATATAGTTTGTTTAAAGAAAAAACCCAGCCATGTATATGTGCTTTGCAATGAATATGTTTGAAGAAGCTCTACGTTTGTGGCAGCATTTTCTTAATGTTTCTATAAACAAATGCTCATTGAATCTGATCTGAGAAGCTGACGACTAACCCCGTGTTTGAGTCTACCACCACACAGGTCTCTAGTTGATCGCGCCACATGTTTACTTACCTAATACTGAATCAAAAAAGGAGGAGGATTTAGAATTAGCTGTCTTCTTAGAACGCCACCTAGCATTAAAGTAAAATAATCCTCAGCATCTTTACTAGGCAAAGCATTCTGTGTCACATGTCAAGTGGCTTTAAAGTTTGTGTTTTCTATGAGGCCTGCCGTGTGGTATATTCATGATCCTGGAGAAGTATCTAATGGTTACTGTAAAATCAGAGGCTGTCCAAACAAAACTCAAAATCCTCAAACTTTCTCTCTTAAGTGTGATAATTCTTGGCTACACTAGTAAATAGTTTGACATGTGTTTAAATATAATTCAATGTTTTTTTATCAGATTGTCTTTTCTTAAAGGTATGTCTAATGAAGTGTGTGACTGTGTAATAGAAGAGACAGTATTCGATTTTTAATTTTTATATTAAATAGTTTCTGCTGTGTTTTATGCCAATTTGGATTTTTTTTAAATAAAAGGCTGATATCAAAATGTGTATCAGTCTCACTGTGCTTGCCATTTCATTTATTATGGCTTCATGTTCCTTTTTTTCCCTGAAGAGTGAACTCTTGAGAGCAGGGCTGTGGCCTCAGTATCTAGCTCTTGCGACATGTAGTAAGGATGCAGTAAATATTTGTTTGGATGAATAAATGGATGAAATCACATCCAAATGAATTCCTTCCATTTTGTAGGGCACTCGGTGATGGCCTCTCGACGTTGCTGTCTTCACGGCCCTTGTTTTAGGGTGGCCTCCCAGTCCGGACAGGTGCTTGTTATTGCTATCATTCAGCTACATATACTAACCTTTCAAATCTGTAAAAAGTATTTAAAAGAAAGGGAAATTGTTCGTATTTCAAACCCTATTATAATGCATTTTCAAATATGTCAGACACATCTTTGTTAAAATTAAACCAGGGATTGGTTTTGAGCGAATAGCCCTATATCCTTACAGATGCTGTGGATGGATGCATCTAAGCTGCTTATTATATTGATGGGTTTTGCTGCTCTGCAGCAAATGAAAACAGGCAGCTGCTTCCTCCATCAAAGCAAAAAGCAGCCTGAGTTTTTATTAACCAAGTGTTCATTTCTTCTATTGCCAAAATTCTTGCACAAAACAAAAGAGCAGTTTTAGCACATTATTGCTTAACTAGACATGAACAACTGACAGCAAGTGATAAGCCTGTCTGCTTTTCACAACTGGTAATCATTTTTGGAATAGATGTTTTAATACAGTTGAATATAAATTTTGTAATTTACATCTACAATGGTACGTAAATTTATAGATCCAGTTTGTTGCAGGAGAATGAAGGCTATAATCACAAAAGGCTTTTACCAGTGTTGTTTAATTTTTAATGACTATTTGAAAACTGGGGGAGGAAAATGAAATCAAATTCATTTCTTTAAAAAAAAAAAAAAAAAGGTGTTAAAGACAATCATACAAGTTGGTGGGAGACATTTGTAGATGGCCCCGACAGAGCGAGACTGCTGTGTTTACAGGCAGGCCATGCTCGGCACTACATTTCCACATTAGTCGCAGTAAACTGCCCAAGTTTGTGCAGCAGCAGAAATTTCTGGAGAACAGACCATCATATTTCCTTCCAATCAATGAATACTGATGAGTGAAGAGAGGAAGGACAGAGCCCTGACCATTTTGCACAGCTGAGATTCTCAGGCAGCTCTCATAATACATATATATACACACATACGTACATACATATGTATTTTAGCGATCTGAATAGCATACATTTACTTTCAGATGGAATGGCAAAGAGGGGTTTGTTTAAAGTGGGTTTAGACTGAACCTCAATGAGATGTTGCCTTATTTATCAAGTCAGTTTGCTGAGTTGGTTATTTTACCTTTCGGAACTTCCAAATGGCGATTCCTACTTGAAGGGGAGGCAGTCCTCCTCCTTCCCACTTCCCCACACTGAAATGATACTTTCCTCAAAACCGAAGGGGGGGACCTTGGAATAAAGGCAGCTGTGATCCACTGGGATGCACACATTCCAGACAACACTGCTAAACTAAGTCCTATTGCCTGAGGAGCCTAATACCTGGCCATTCAATCCGTGTACGAGGTTTTTGCCCCTGTAAAGTGCTCTTCCTGAATACCGTTTCCTCTCCCGGAAGGCTCACGTGGATGTGCAGAGAGTGCATTCCACGCGGAACGTGTGCCTTTCAATTTGTCAGCCACAGTGTTTACCTGCAAGTGAGAGAAAGCTGGACTCCAAGACAGGAAGCTGCTTTAGAAATCAAAGTGATGAATCACAGGTAACTCTGAAGAGGAAGCTCACCCTTGTTATTTTGGACGGTCAGGTAGCAAGCACGTGTCTGTGCCGGGAAGTGGGCTCAATACCTAAGATAAGGAGCAGGAACGTTATTCCATTCTGACGCGTTGTTGCTCTTTTGTGACTTTTCAAGACACCGCACAGACCCATTTTAAAAGGGAAGGGATGATCTTCATCAGAATGACAGCCTGATCACCCCACCCTGAGGATATTCAGGCACAGCCAGGCCTGGGGGGGAGGTCTGACGTAGAAGGAAACTGGTGCTGAAAGGCTTCCTTTTTATTCTTCTCCTCCCTCCTTCATTCTTCCTCTTCTGTTCATAGTGGGAAGAATGTGCCGCCCTGCTGGGGAAATCCATGCATGTTTTTCCTCCTGCTAGCAGCTCTCTGGTCTGATTCTCTAGGTCCACTGTTCCTAAGAACGATTCTTCGCACTTTCTGCCATCCTCTCTGACCAACGGAGATGGAGCATTTTCTCACCTTGCCCTGGGTAGCTCATAACTCACATCAGCAGATGTTCTTCTAACTATGGCTTGAGACTTTGGGAAATCTCTCTTCCTCAAAAAGTAGTTCTGTTACAGTGACGAGGAAGAAATTTGTTTGAGGAAAAAACATAGCAAAGAACTGTGCTTAATGTTGGAGAGGGAAAATTGTCCTTGAAGAGATTTTGTTACTAATATGCTCAATTAACAAAATAAAAAGCTTTTACAGCTAGTGTATGTAGATGTACAGCAGTTCTTTTCTGAAGCTGTGAAATTTAATGAACCAAGGCAGTTCTAACTCAATGAAAATAGACATGTAATGAAGATTTGACATGTGGGGCCATCTTGAAACCCATCTAAACTATTTCCTGGCAAAGGTTTAAATTTGACATTATAGTACAAACATAATATTTTAACCCATCTAATTTCTTGAAAATGTAACATGTGTATTCTTGAAAATACACAAATATATTGATCTATAGCCATTGGATTTAGAGTTAGAAGAGACCTTAGAAATCACTTTGATCCTTCTATTTTATTCTTAAAGCAAGATCCCAAATATGATTTGTCCAAAGTCCTAAAATTAGTTATTGGCAGAGTCACGAGAACTAGAAACTACTTCTCTTGATTCCAGGATCCCACGGGACTGGGACATGCAGTAACAAGAGATTGGGCTCTAGAGAAGAGCAGATGGGCTCAACTTCACCATGCCCCTAAGCTGGTCATGATATAAAATGTGATCAGACATATTTTATAAGCTGCTTCTAAGGATTAAATGAGGTGACTCAACCTAAGATAAGGAGCAAGAACGTTATTCAATGTAAGGTACCCAGCCCAATATTTGCCAAATACTTAAGTGTTCAGTAAGTGGATGCTGCCACCACCACCAAAAATAATAACAAAAACAAAAATGAATTGAGCACTTACTAAGTACTCTTCAAATTCATTTATTATTCACTCTGTAGTATGGAGTAAATAGCATTATTACTTTTTGATAAGGAATCAAAGCAAGAAGAGGTTAAGGACTTGCTGAGGTGACAAGCTAGTACACATCACAGGTGTCTTCCAAGTTCATGTCTTCCCACATGACCCTGCAGCTGTGGCTGTGACTACAGGACTTTCCTTTTTCTCAGTGGTGCTTCAGCATCTTCCTTGACCTGCCTCCATTTCTTATCTGTCACTCAGTTGCTTTCCCAGCATCTGCTCAAAAAAATGACCATCAGACCCAAAGCTATGGCCTTTGGGGAGTGTTCTCCCAAGATTACCTTCCCCTCCCTGCTCACTGTCAGGACAGGGTTGGGCCTCCTTCCTTCTTTCTGTCACCTCATTGTTTGTCACAACAATAGGTATCTGAGGTGGGGAATGGGGGTTCACATCTGTAATCCTAATACTTTGCAAGGCCAAGGCAGGAGGAGGAGCACTTGAGCTCAGGAGTTTGAGATCAGACTGAGCAAGAACAAGAACCTGTCTATAAAAATATAATAAATAAGGTATCTGAATTAAAACTTAAGTTTGAAAAATTTTTTTAGAGACAGATACATTTTTAATGTATTTTTAATCAACTCACACCCATAAACAGACCATCTTATAGTTCCAATAGAGTTCATTGTTGAAATACTTGGATAACATTTTGTGTCTTCCTTCCACTTGTTCATTATCCGTCCTTCCTGCAGTTCATTTGGCTTCTCCAGATCTAATGGGAGGCAGCAGAGGGCAGAGGTGAAGAATAACAGCTCTGGAGTCAGATTATCTGAGTTCAAATTTCATCTCTGTGCCCAAGTATCTGTCTGACTTGGGAGAAGGCTGCTCAACCTTCCTGTTCCTTGGTTTCCTCCTCTGCCTTATCGTGCCTGGGCAGCATCAACATTCAATAAGCATTGGAGTGTCCCAGGGAGAGCTTCCACTTCCCTGCTGTTATGGGCTACTCAGACCTGCCTTCCACCCGGATGTAGCCATTTTCCCTGTGACTCAGCTTTATGAACATAGAGGCCTGCAGGTAATGATTTATTGTGCACAGTGATCTGTTAATGGGTCACAGCAGAAGGATGGATATACAATAAGCAGTGCTCATATATATGGAATTCTTGTTTGGGATCAATTTTGAAAGTTCCTGTAGCTAGGGTACTTTTTTCCAAAGTTCAGTTTTGGTTTGGTTTTGTGAGTTATCAATTAGGAATAATAATCTCCATGAAAGTATCATAAAAATATAATTAAGGTTGATAAAATTCCCTGGATAGAAACATGTCAAAATAATAACAGCGGCAGCAGTAGTAACATTAGCGGTTTGAGACAGAGTGTCATTCTGCCCTGGGGAGAGTGCCGTAGCATCCTAGCTCACAGCAACCTCAACTTTTTGGGCTTAAGCGATCCACTTGCCTCAGCCTCCTGAGTAGCTGGGACTAAAGGCAAGAGCCACAACACCCAGCTAGTTTTTCTATTTTTAGAAAGTAGAGACAGGATCTCACTCTTGTTCAGGCTGGTCTCACACTCCTGAGCCCAGGCAATCGACCTTCCTCTGCCTCCCAGAGTGCTAGGATGACAGGCATGAGCCACCACGCCTGACCAAAATTACTGTTTTAAAAAGTACAAGAAAGAAAACTTTACTATGTGCCAAGCACTGTTCTAAGTGCCTTGCATGTATTATCTTATTAATCCTCACAACACCTGATGAATAGATACTTTTATTGCTTGTACTTAACCATGAGAGAACTGAGGCATTACTCGGGCACATCCCTACCATCACCATCATTCTCTAGTTCATTAACATGTTTTCTTTTCTTCTCAACACTAATCACTACCTGCTATAATGTTATTTGTTGTCTGTTGCCCCTATAAAAGTTATTTAGGCAAGAGCTTTGTCACTGCTATATCCTCAGCTTTTAGAACAGGCCTGGTTGCTAATAATTGCAGGTCTGTGTGAATAAATTAATGAATGAGGCCTTAAAAGTTTTAAGTACCTTGCCTAAGGTCACACAACCAAAAGAGCCAGTGTTCCAGCTGAACTCCATCCAACTCCAGAACACGAAATCTGGTTTTCCACAGTAGCTTTTTACAGCTGAAAGCGCTAGACACACTCTAACCCAAGCCTATCATTTTGCAGATGATGAGACTGATGCTCAGAAAGGCTAAATTACTTCCTAATGTCTGTTAGGATGGAACCAGAATCAGACCCCACAGCCCTAGGTAGTGTTTTCTGCACCCTGAATTCAGCCTTCTCATTTCATGTAAAATTGGAGGAAAATCCTGTATGTGTCTTCTGTATATCATCCACCTACGTATTCATGCCACAAACCTAAGTCGTACTTGACACTTCCCTCTTCCTTACCACCCCCTTCATCTAATTAACTAGTAAGCCTTGTCAGTATACCTTCTAAATATATCTCCAATCTCTCCAGCTTCCTTCATCTCTACTCAACCAAGCCCCTCCAGCTCTCCCCTAGGTAATTGTAGTAGCCTCCTACCTGCTTTTTCCTGCCTCCTCTTGCTCTTTTCTATCTATTTTCTTTTTCTGTTTTTCTTTTCTGAGACAGGGCCTTGCTCTGTTGCCAGGCATAGAGTGCCATGGCATCATGATGGCTCACTCTAACTTCAGACTCCTGGCTCGAGCCATCCTCCTGCCTCAGCCTCCCTGGTAGCTGGGACGACCAGCACCAGCCCTAAGGCAAAAAATTTTTCTATTTTTTGTAGAGATTGGGTCTTTCTCTTGCTCAGGCTGGTCTCAAACTCCTGACCTCATGTGATCCTCTTGCCTCAGCCTCCTAGAGGGCTAGGATGACAGGTGCAAGCCACTGTACCTGGCTTCTATTTTCTTTAGAGTAGCCAGAATTATTTTCTAAAATGTAAATCTGTTCATACCATTGTGCTGCTTAAAATATATCATTGAGTTTAAGGTGTGATTTAAAATTCCTTTTTTTTTTTTTTTAAGACAGAGTCTCACTTTCTTGCCTCCGGTAGAATGCCCTGGCATCACAGCTCACAGTAACCTCAAAGTCCTGGGCTCAAGTGATCCCTTTGCCTCAACCTCCCGAGTAGCTGGGACTATAGGCATCTGCCACAACACCCAGTATTTTTAGAGATGAAGTCTTGCTTTGGCTCAGGCAGGTCTTGAACCTGTGAGCTCAGGCGATCTGTCCACTTCAGCCTCCCAGAGTGCTGGGATTACAGGCATGAGCTGGATTAATTTTATTCTTATTCCATTTGTTTGTTTGTTTTGAGACAGAGTCCTACTTTGTCACCCTCAATGGAGTGCCATGGTGTCACAGCTCACAGAAACCTCATACTGTTGGGCTTGAGCAATCGTCTTGCTTCAGCTTTCCAAGGACCTGGGACTATAGGTGCCCTCTATGACACCTGGCTAGTTTTTCTGTTTTTAGTAGAGACAAGGTCTTGCACTTGCTCATGCTGGTCTGGAACCACGGAGCTCAAGCAATCCACCAGCCGAGGTCTCCCAGAGTGGTAGGATCACAGGAGTGAACCATCACGCCTGGACCATGTTAAAATTCTAACATGGCCTTTGAGCCTAGGAGGTGCAGCCCCTAACCGCCCTCCACTCTCACTGTCTGTGCTGATCTTTCCTTCTCATACATTCTGCAGCTCCATTGACCTTATTTCCATTTTTAGAACATTAAGCCCATCTCTTCTTCCAGCTTTATGTTATGGGGCTCCCCTATAATGGACCACTTTTTCCACCCCACCCCACCCCTTCCTTTTCCTTCCTTCTCTTCTCTTCATTCTCTGCCTCTCAGCTGAAGTGTCATTTATAAAGGGAGTTTTCCCTGATGGGCTCCTCCCGTCCTCTGCCCAACCAGGTCAGGTCCCCTGTGATATACTCTGATAAGCACCCTACACAGATTTATTGTAGTATAATTAGGCACATTGTTCATGTAATTATTTACTTAATGTCTCCTTCTCACACTAGACTGGAAGCCCTAGTAACCATGCTGTCTTTGTGATGCTTTTGTTAGATCAATATTTTAACTACTCTAAATGCCACTTGGGGCATTCTTCAATGCCTTATTGGATGATGTCAAGAATATAACAGAAGTGTCTATAATTGATTGATGAAGCCCTATGATGTTATAAATAGAACATGAAAATCTTGGGACCTTGCCATTAGTATTCTTGGCTTATATGTCCTTTTTCTAAAAATTATTCTTATTACCTTTCCAATGAATTTGTCTCTATTCATGAAGCTCTGGACCGAGAACCACTGAGAACCACCATCAACGACAGTAGCCTAAGTGTAAAGAACAATCAAAAGTCTGGAAGATGAACTGGAGGTAATTTCCAAGAGAGCAGTCACTATTCTTCCAGAATGAGTACTGAAACCCTACCACTCAGACCTTCAAATATTGATGTTACAGTGGATTCTGGAGGAAATATGAATGGTTATTGTATGTCTTAGATTCCAGAATTACCCTGCAAAGCATACTTGAAAGACCAGGCATTGTGGTGGGCACCTCTTGTCCCAGCTACTCCAGAGGCTGAGGCAAGAGGACCACTTGAGCCCAAGAGTTTGAGGTTGCTATGAGCTATGACGCCATGGCCCTCTACCTAGGATGCAGAGTGAGACTGTGTCTTAAAAAAAATGTCTCTGGATTACTAATAATACCTAATGTATTTATGTAAAGTGTATATTAACGTATACCAGGAGGATATGTATAGTTTTTATGCCATTTTATATCAGAGATGTGAGCATCTAAAGATTTTAGTATGGATGAGGTAGCCTGGCACCAGTTCCCCACAGATACTAAGGGCTGACCATATTTCTAAAATAAGAAATTGAAGGAAACTAAAATAAGGAAAATTGATTAAAAGTTGTTTAAGAAGTAGTAATACCCCATTCCAGGCTACTGAGCAGCTGTCCCTCGTCTACTCCAGCAGAAGATTGAGGCTCAGGGTTAAACTGGGGTTTTTGCAACAGGAGACGCCAGGCACAGCTGAGCGCAGAGTATACCAAAAGCAGGTCCATCAAGTGAATATGCCGCTGGAATGCCAGGCCCTTCACCTCTGCCACACCCACCCACACTCAGCCTTTCCACCTCCAGTCAGCTTTTTATCTTTCTATGCTTACAGTTAAGCACACAACAGTTACTAGACATCTGAGGAAAGCTTTTAATGTGACAGATGCCAAAACCAATAAACAGAAAACAAGCAACTTGAAGAAAACAGGCTATGTAAAGATAAGAAAACTTAAAACTTACAAGAAAGTATACTTAATATTTTCAAATAATTAAGAGAAGAGTTTGCATTCGTGAAACAGAAATAGAATTCTCTAAAAGAGAAATATTCCGAGAACCACCATCAACGACAATAGCCTAAGTGTAAAGAACAATCAAAAGGCTGGAAGATAAAGTGGAGGTAATTTCCAAGAGAGCAGAAAACAGGAAGAGATAGAAAAGAAGATTTTAAAAATTAGAAGATGTGTTCAAGAGATTTGACATCCAAATAATAAGGGTTCTAGAGAAAGAGAACAGGGGAAAATGGAGGTAAGGAAATAACCAATGGCACTTTGTAGGAAGCTTTCTAAGAACTGAAGGACATGGCGTTTCTAGGTTGAAATTACCCACTGAATCTTGCAAAGTCACAAGCATTTACCTCTCTTCTATTCATTTTCAAGAAACTACTGGAAGATGTGTTGCACTACGATGAGGGAGTAAACCAAGAAAGAGTAGACAACGGGTGGAGGAAACAAGAGATAGAACACAGAGAAGGGCAAAGGGCAGGCTGGGATGACCACAGATATCGCCTATAAGCCATCAGCTCTGCACCAAGCAAAGGCCATTCAGTCCAGACTAAGGCGGGTCAGAAAGTACCAAAGATTTCCTTATGAGGTTGATAGAATGCCGGTTGTGAATGAATGTTCTGAGAGGAGAAACTGACGATTGGAGTTTCAGATGCATAAAAATAATACCAAATGAGAAAAGAAAAAGATAATTATAAATTCCAGAGAAAACAAAGATTTACATGTGAGAGAAAAAGCAATCAAAGTTTACAGTGTAACTCAGTTTTATTTCATGGTCATGGTAAAATCAACAGTGAGGAACAATCTTACCACAATTATATGATGTATACCTGTAATGATTATTATCATATGGAGCAGATGGTAGGGGATGGATAAGAGGCATGATATATGTGATGTAGAGTGAAAAGTAGAGATAAAAGCAAAAAGTACTTGTATTCCTTAATGGGAGAAGGTTGAAAGATTTTGTTGAAAACTGGGAAAAAATTAATATATAGCAATATAAACGTATTATGTAGAAATATGAAAGTAATTACCAGAAGAAATCCAAAAGAGTTAAAAGTGGTAGTTTTTAGGGAAAGGAAAAGATTAAAAAGAAGGGCTAGGTACTATTACTTGTCTTAACCATTCTGACAGAACTCAATGACTCTTTAAATCAGTGGTTCTCAACCTTCCTAATGCCGTGACCCTTTAATACAGTTCCTCATGTTGTGGTGACCCCCAACCGTAAAATTATTTTCATTGCTACTTCATGAAGTAAAGTGTGAATGGTATAGGTGTAACTTCTTTGAAAAGAAAATCTTCCTGAATGACCATTATATTTCCACAAATAAGGAAAATTTTTTTTTAAAAGAACAGCTTTATTAAGATGTAATTCACAATTTACCCTACGGTTTTTAGTATATTCACAGAGTTGTGCAACCATCACCACATTCAATTTTAGAACATCTCATCACCTCCAAAAGAGACCTGAAAGCCACAAGCAGTGACTCCCACTTATGCCTCACCATCCCAGCCTTCCACACCACGCTACACTCTGTTTTCATGGATACACCTGATCTGGACATTTTCTACACAACGTGTGGTCTCTTTTAACTGGCTTCTTTCACTTAGTACAGGCGTATCTTGGACACGTTGTGGGTCCACTTCCAGATGACTGCAATAAAGTGAATATTGCAATAAAAGGAGTTACATTTTGTTTGGTTTTCCCAGTGAATGTAAAAGTTATGCTCACATTACGGTATAAACTATTAAGTATACAATAGCATTATGTCTAAAAAACGTACATGCCTTATTTTTTAAATACTTTACTGCTAAAACATGTCAAGAGTCATCTGAGCTTTTAGCAAGTCTTAATCTTTTTGCTAGTGGAGGGTCTTGCCTCCATGATTATGGCTCTGAGTGATCAGTGTGGTTGTTGCTGAAGTTTGGAGTGGCTGTGGCAGTTTCTGAAAATAAGACAATAGCATCAATTGACTCTTCCTTTCACAAAAGGTTTCTCTGAGGCATGTGATGCTGTTTGTTAGCATATTACCCGCTCGGTGGCAGTTTTTACAAAGTTGGAATCAATTTTATTAAACTATGCTGCTGCTTTACCCACTAAATTTATGTCAGATTCTTTATTGTCATATCCAAAAAGTTCACAACATTTACAGCAGGACAAGATTTCATCTTGAGAAATGCATTCCTAAGAAGCAACTCCTCATTCATTCAATTTTTATCCTGAGATTGGTTCAGTCACATCTCCAGGTCCCACTTGAGTCCTCTTGCTGTCTCTACCGCATCCGTAGTGACTTCCTCCATGGAAAGTTTTATACCCTTCAAAGTCATCCATGAGGGTTGAAATCAAATTCTTCCAAATTTCTGTTAATGTTGACACTCTGACCTTCTCCCATGAATCTTATCTGTTTTTAATGGCATCTAGAATGCTGAATCCTTTCCAGAAAGTTTTCAATTGACTTTACCCAGATCTTTCAAAGGAGTCACTATCTATAACCGCTATAGACTTCCAACATGTATTTCTTAATAGTAAGACTTAAAAGTCAAAATCATTTCTTGATCCATGGGCTACAGAATGGATGTTGTGTTAGCAGGCATGAAAACAACATCAATCTCCTTATGTATCTCCATTGGAGCTGTTGGGTGACCAGGTACATTGTCAATGAGCAGTAATATTTTGAAAGGAATCTTTGTTCCTGAGCAGTAGGTCTCAATAGTGGGCTTAAAATCCTTGGTAAACCATGCTGTAAGCAGATTTGTTATCAGCCAGGCTCTGTTTTTCCACTGATAGAGCACAGGCAGAGGAGAGTTAGCATCATTCAGTTCTAGGAATTTCACAATGGTAAATGATCATTGGCATCAACTGAAAGTTATTAGCTGCATTAGCCCCGAACAAAAGGGTCAACCTGTCCTCTGAAGCCAGGCAATGACTTCTCTCTAGCTATGAAAGTTTAAGAAGGCATCTTTCTTCCAGTATAAGGCTATTTCATGTACAGCCTTAGATTTCATATAAATCTGTTGTTTAGTGCAGCAACCTTTGTCAATGATCTTAGCTAGATCTCCTGGATACCTTGAAGCAGCTTCTCCATCAGCACTTGCTGCTTCACCTTGCACTTCTATGTTATACAAAGAGCTTCCTTCCTTAAGCCTCACAAGGCAACTTCTAGCTTTAAACTTTTCTTCTGAAGCTTCCTCACCTCCCTCAACTTCTTAGAATTGAAGAGAGTTAGGGCCTTGTTCTGCATTAGCTTTCTGCTTAAGAAAAGTTGTGGTTCGTTTCATTTTCTATACAGACCACTCAAACTTTCTCCCTATCAATAAGAAGACTGTTTCACTTTTCTTATCATTCGTTGGCTCACTGGAGTAGCACTTTTCCCTCAAGAACATTTCCTTTGCAGTCACAACTTGGCTGTTTGGTGCAAGAGGCCTAGCTTTCAGCCTTCATTTTCAATATGCCTTCCTTACCAAGCATCCTCCTTTCTAGCTTTTGATTTAAAGTGAGAGATGTGTGACTCTTCCTTTCATTTAAACACTCAGAAGCCATTGCAGGGTTATTAACTGGCCAAATACCAATATTATTGTTTCTTAGACAATAAGGAGGCCTGAGAAGAGGATGAGACGGGAATGACCAGCCAGTGAAGCAGAACACACACAGTGAACTTATAGATTAAGTTCACTGTCTTACATAGGCATGGTTCATGGTGCCCCAAAACAATTACAATAGCTACATCAAATATCATTGATCATACATCACCATGTTCCTAGAATTACCAAAATGTGGAACAGAGACGCTAAGTGAGCACATGATGCTGGAAAAAATGACCCTGATATACTTGCTTAATGCATTGTTCTCACAGATTTCCAAGTTGTAAAAAACACAATATCTGCAAAGCACGAGAAACTGCAATAAAATGAGATGTGTCTGTATATTTTCAAGTTCCATCCATGTTGTATAATGCATCAGTACTTTTTTGTTGTCACATAATTGTTCATTGCATCGGTATATGTACCAGATATTAATTATTTTTTCAATTGATGAACATTTGAATTGTTTCTGCTTTGGGGCTATTAAGAATTATACTACTATGAATATTCATGTATGAGTTTCTGTGTGGACATGTTTTGATTTTTCCTGGGTATGTACCTAGGAGTGGAATTGCTGGATCATGTGGCAATCTACATTTATTGTTTTGAGGGACTGCCAGTTTTCCAAATTGGCTCCATCATTTTGCATTCCTAAGAGTTCCAATTTGTTGACGTCACCAACATTTGTTCACCCCTAGTGGGTATAAGTGGTATCTCATTTTGGTTTTTATTTTCACTAAGGAACTTTTTAAAATGTAGCAAATTAGGAAAATGAAATAGGTTGACAAAACCTCGTCTTGACGAGGCTTTGAGGAAAAAAACATTTATTATGGATATAGGTTGGTACATATTTTGTGGAGGATGGTTTAGTATATTGTAATGTAAAATATACTTAACCTCTGACCAGGCATCCCATTCTAGGTAATTGATGTAGGGAGAAAACCATATGTTGGGAAAAGATGGGTCTTTATTTTACCGCTATTTATAACCTCAAAATACCAAAAAACTTTGAAACTAACTTAAATGTCTATCAGGAGGAAACTGGTTAAATGAATTCTAGACAATCAATACAAATAATGATGCAGGGAGAATATATATATATTTGAGGGGTACATATAATTAGGCTACATTATTTGCCTATCTACCACATACTGGGTGGGACAAAATAAGATTATTAAACATCTCCACATAAAGATCCCATTTGTGTAAAATATCTTTCTGCATAGAAAGATTTTGTGGAATAAGGTCTAAAATGTTAACAGTGATTATATCCCTGTGGTGGCATTTTAGGTGATTTTTTTACTTTGTTCTTCATATTTTTTGTATTTAATTTTATTAAAAATCAGCCTTTAGCCTCTATAATTTTTTGAGAAAATTATGAAACTATTTCAAAAGACTGTGCATTTTAGAAGTCACATTTTTGTACTTAATCAAGGCTTAAGTTTTAAATACTCTTTCCCTATCATTATTTTTTTTTAACCTCATAACGATCTACTAAAGGTGTAAAAGTTTCATTATTGTGGTGATTGTATCCCCTTGGTGTAGAACACTGATTTAGGCTCTTCTTTCAGAGAATTTTATTATGTACTTTGGTCTTTATAGAGTTCTTTTTATGTGGAGATACGCCAGGTATATGAACTTGGGGATCATGCCAAATCTCAAGAATAGGAACTGGTCAAGACGGTTCTCCGTCTCTTCTGGTTCTTGGGATAATAATTCTGAGTTGACGTGTTCTCACTTCCATTTTCTAACCCCTTTTGCAGGAGAATATCATTCACAACAACTTTCTCTGAGTTTTTTATGACTGCGGAATTACTCTAAACACATTGCATATATTTTATTCATCTAATCATCATGACAATCCTATGAGGTTGATATACATTAATGCTATTTTAAAGATTTGGAGCCTGAGGCACAGAGAGGGTAAATAACCTGTCTAAGGTCACTCAACTAGGGAATGGCAAAGCTGGCCCAGGAACCCAGTTTGGTTCCAAAGTACCTATGATCTTAATTGTTAACCACCCCCACCTCTCTGACTTTCCTCCTAAAGATGACTTGTTGGCTTTCCTGGTTTCTCTCTCAAGCTGTCATTTCTTCCAGAAATGCCCAAGAGGCTGAGGTAGTATGTTCAGCAAATGCTGTATGGAATTACCTCTTTACTGTTCATATATTTATCCATTGAATCTCTTAGGATTTTACTTAACATTTTTTGACATCCTTTTCTCAGAAATGATTGTATTTCTTACTCCTTGAAGTTGGATATTCATCTGAGACCAAAAAAAAAAAAAAAATTAAGCCTTCTTTAGATTTTTCAGCTTTGCATCATCAAAGTGTACTGAGTGTGCAGAGTGGCTGGTGTTGAGTCAGAACATCAGCTGCTCTTTCCCAGGACTGCATGGTGTTCTCAGCCTCGGGCAACGTGGGACGCCAGGTGCCTTGCCTGATCTTTGGGTCTGATCTTTAGGCAAAGCATAATTTTTATAATGTTATAATTTATTTTGGTTGAGAGCAATACAAAGCTGGGCACAGTGGCTCAAGCCTGTAATCTCAGTACTTTGGGAGGCTGAGGCAACAAGATCACTTGAAACCAAAAGTTTGAGACTAGCCTGGACAACAGAGCAAGACCATATCGCTAAAAATTTTTTTAATTAGCCAGGTGTCCTGGTGGTATGCATCCGTCTATTGGGGGCGGGGGTGGGGGGAGGAGAGCAGGTGCTAAGGCAGGAGGATTGCTTGAACCCAGGATTTAAATGTTGCAGTGAGCTATGATCACACCACTGTAATCGAGTCTAGGCAACAGAGTGAGACTCTGTAAAAAATAAAAATAAAAAGTAAGTAATACATACTCATTGTAAAATTTTTGGAAAATACAAAAAGTATAAAGAAAAAACTTTAAAGCACTTCTAATCCTACCATCCTGTAATAACCCCTAGAAATCATGTTTTCTAAGTGTGTTTATCTTTTTGTTAAGGAATTTACATCCATTCATGAAGACTAAATCATCTAAGTAAATGATATGCAGATGATAATTTTAGGAAATACCCATCCATGCAAACTAATGGGTAGGATTAATGTTAAATTTAAAGATGTGCCACAGTTGGTAAAATTAAAATTTCTGAATTTTATATTTCAGAATATAAATTCTTCTTTTTAATTGAAGAAAGGAAATAATTATGTATATTTAAAACAGTGTGAAATCAAACAAAAAAGTATAATGACCTCAGCAGTTTCATTTGTTCCTCTGAGTAATTTTTCCATTTATTTTTACCTAACATGAGCTGCATATATAATAGGTCTTCAACTGATGCTTATTAATTTTATGGAAACCAGATTAAGATCTACTTGAAATATTATCAACATTTAACTTTTAATATTTGTAATTTGGGTTGTTATTACTTTTGTTACCTTGTGACTGTATTTAGTCAATGTTTTTTTTTTGAGACAGAGCCTCACTTTGTCACCCTTGGTAGAGCGCTATGACATTATAGCTCACAGCAACCTCAAACTCTTGGGCTCGAGTGACTCTCTTGCCTCAGCCTCCCAAGTAGCTGGGACTACAGGCACCCGCCACAACACCCGGCTATTTTTAGAAATGAGGTCTGTTCTGTCTCAGGCTGGTCTCGAATTCCTAACCTCAGGCAATCCACCCACCTCGGTGTCCCAGAGTGCTAGGATTACCGTGCCCCAGCAAAATTTAGTAAAATTTACTTAGGACATTTTACTATTATCCTGGAGAAAAAGGTTATAAACATCACCCTTATAAAAATAACAATAGCAGCAACAAGAAAAACTCATGTGGTATGACATATTGCAAGTAATAACTATGTTGAGTTTGATTCAAATTGAAATAGCTTGTACTGAACAGTGTTTTTAAAAGCTACTTCTTAAGAGAATAACTTCAATAACCAAAAGTGTATCCTCTTGTGTTTTCTAGGCATCTGGCCATCTGAAGAGGTTTTGGCTCACTACTGCCTCAAGCACAATAATCTGTTCAGGTACAGAGTTGCACCTAAAAGATATGTTTATCCCATTATGTATATTGAATTTGCATAGTAAAATTGCCATGATTACATTCTTCAAATTTGCATATTAAAATTGCCACGATTGCATTCTTGAAAGAAAGAAAGAAAAAGAGAAATCAGGAAAGAAAGAAATCAAGAAAGAGAAAAGGAAAACAGAAGGAAAGGGAAACAAATTCACGGTGAACACATGTTGCTTCTGAAAAGAAATCTGAATTGCCTTTGGGTACTAATATCGCACAGCAAGCTTTTTGCCATATGTCAAAGGCTTTTGATTTCTACTCAAGGCATTTTATTTCACTTTGATTTGGGGGAAACAAAAGTGAAGCTTCAATCAATCCTTGCTGATTGTGAAGGTCAAAAAAAAAGAAAGAAAAAGAAAAAAAACTACCCAGTAAAGACACTCTTTAAACTTCTTCTAGGGAAGTCACTGCAGTGTGTTTGATAAATAAATAAATACCTCACAGCTACCCCAATTTTAAAGATATTTTTATAGACCTAACAATATGCACTTGTGAAATATAAATTACTATTACAGATTCATGCTATGGAAGTCATAGTTGGTATTAAGATCCAACCCATTGATGAGATTTAGGAAAAAGAGAAATACTCATTTTATTTGAAAATTCTAAAGATGTTTGGTAGACCCAGAAAAAAATCGTTTTTTTAATTTTAATTCTCATTTTATAAAGATCAGCCAATATATACTTCCCAAATGACCATTAGGATTCCAGATAAGCCATTAGTGATCACGGTGTGTATTTTAACAATATGTATTTGTAACATTGGGTCAATAACATGCATTTTTTTGAAGCTTTAAGGTCCATGTTTACCAACCAGTCTACAATTGTTTTGAACAGCTAAACACTCATTAAGTGTATTTCAAAATATGGTTGTCTTTGCTTGGCTTCTCTTCTCCTAGCCCTTCTTCCCATTGATCCCTCCTGTTTAATTTCGCTCTTTTTCTCCTCTTGAGGTAATAAACTTCCTGAACTGGGAAGAAGAAATAATCCTAAGACTCTAAGCATATAAAATAAGAACAGGGCAATTTTGAATTTGAAGTGCAGAGCTGCCCTGGAAGTCTGGCATTTGCTCATCTCGCTGTGCTTGAGCTTGACTGGAGCTCCAATCAGTGAGCAGTGGGCCAGGCTGAGAGTGTCACACGTTGAGGGCTGATATTTAGGCACAAAGGGGAAGGTAAGTGCAGAGTGCCACACTAGACTGTCAGCTTTAACTCTGAGCCGATTTACTTTTGAGCAGTGAAGTCAGAGCCCAGTCATTACTTTCGCCTGGGTTTGCTGGCTTACCCATATTATGTTCCTGCATTGTTTATTCACTATGTCATGTTGGGGTCAGTTGTGATTTAAGTGTTAATTGCTAAATGCTCTTTGTGTAATTGTTCTTTATGGGGGCAGTTCAGCTTTCCAAAATGTTTCCATCTGTTTTAGAATTAAAAAAAAAAAAATTCAAGATTGCATTTATTTGTGTGTTGTGTGCATGTGACTATAACATAGGTATATACAAACTCATATATATTCATTTACTTGTCTAACTGTTTTTGAAGGAATGAATGTGGATTAACAGTGTTATCCTTTCCTAACAATTATCTTTCGCTACTCTAGCTAGTTTAGTTCTAAAAGACAGCGCCATTGACAAGGGAAAAAAAGGGAACCTTCTCAGATTTTTCAGCTCAGCGGTGGTAATGTTGCAGTGAACACTAATGAGGGAACCCCCACTGATTTGCCTGCTTTGTGACTTTTCTATTTCATAATTATTTTTAAAACGCAAAACGACATGAGGTAGCCTCGTCATGTCTCTACAACTTCCTGGTAGCGCCGTTCTTACTGCAGATGGCAATTTGTTCTTGTAACATATATATCTCTCTGACCATTTTCATCTAATTTGTATGGGTTCTACCATTTCTTTTCTCTCTTTCAGGGACCTTGCTGTGTGTGAGCTAGGGGGTGGCATGACATGCTTGGCTGGGCTCATGGTAGGTCTTTTCTCAATTCCAATCCCATTCATAGGGAGGAACAAAAGGAAAAATGTTCCAGGGCCTCCAACTGCTGGGTCAGAGAACCGTCAACAGCATCAGCTGCGGTCAAGCTGCCGGGTCTTGAGAGACCTTCTAGATTGACTTACTTTCGGATCATATTGATTTTATGGTTGCCTCGATGAGCAGAAACATTTTACCTCAGTGTGGTCAATATCGCTTGTTGTGACATTCCAGGCCTTGCGCAGTCTTTCTTTGCTGTAGTGAAAGCATTTTTTTTTTTTTTTTTTTCAGATTATAGTCCCATTTGCTAAGATACAGGAATAGCCCGGCAAATCACAGTTGGAGCACCATGATATAGCTGCTAATGTTTTGCCTGCATTATTACACCAACAAACATGATCCAGAGCGCTCAGTAATTAGATTCTTTTGAATTAGATTGGCCATTCAGGAACGTCGTTCCCCATTCTCTGGGTTCTGAGTCATGTATTCAGGAGATATTATGTAGCAGCACAGTGCATTAGACAAGTTTTTATGTCTCTACAAATAAAAGCATATTGTTACACTGATTGGCATTTGACAAACCTGTCGCTCTTATACAATGTGTCGAGGTTACAGCCCAATGTGCGAGCATGTCAAAGCTCACAAAAAAATTACCCTCACAAAGCCATCTGCCTGCAATGCAAAGTTATATGAAGGGCATCAGGCAGTCAGACAGAAGCAAGCTGAAAGGCAGAGTGACAGCCTTGTATGATGGCTCTACTAGATAAACAGAAGCCCACAAATGAAAGCCTCTCAGAATACCATCATCCGCTGTCACAATGCAATTACCGAACAGAATGATAGCAAGATAGAGGCTCCCGCAAATGGAATGATAAAAGTATTGACTGATTTGATTGAATGATTAAAATAATGCAGACATAAAATGAAAAAAGATTGAAGATTGTTACAGAGAAATAGGTGAGGAAGCATGATACTGAAGGCTTGTCACTCCTGTCTTCACTTCCACACAGACAAGCATATTTGCTCATTGTTTGCTGTGCTCCCTTTTTTTTTTTTCAGGTTGCTATTTCTGCAGATGTCAAAGAAGTTCTGTTAACTGATGGGAATGAAAAGGCCATCAGAAGTATCCTTATTCAGATAGAAAATGGGTTTGTTGTGCTCATTCCTTTTTCCCGGCGGAGTAACAATTGATATAAAGAAAGACAGCATGGGGCATTAAAAGAGAGCTCCTCCCCACCCACACACACATGATAAGTAATTAAGGAAAAGTAAAAATATATGAATTCATTGCGTGCTACTACATGTTTTTCTTTTGATAAATTTTTGTAAACACTTCTTTCTAAAAGAGCCTGATTGCCTGTGTTTCAAGGCAATGGGAAAATTTCTTTCATAATGATTCCCAAGCATTCTTGTTCTTTTATTTCCATTGAAATTGGACAGTGTAAAGTAAATTATTTAGTACTGATTGTATTGGATATTGCTGGCAAATATTAACTTCCAGCTTCATGTTTATTTCTTTTTCTGCATTTGATATTATACATACTGTGTAATATTGTGCCTACTCTAATCACCTGTGTCCCCCACTAAAATAGCTATCAGTTCTTCATTATTTCCTTTTATTTAGGATTATAGAGGCTATCTCTATTTTTCTGCTGTCCCATTACAGTTCAGACTCCAGAATATTAGATTATGCTTTACTAATATGTACACAGAGTTCATGAAAATTGAACTGTACTTTAACTAAGCAAGCAAGCATAATTTGTGGCTACTTTAGCAGTCGAGCTGGTTTGTTCAGGGGCAGTTAACAGCTGTTAGAAACCGAGAGGAAAAGTAGAAGATATGTTTACTTTGATTTTTTTTTTTTTTTTTTGGTGTGCCTCACACTTCCATTATGCGGGAGATAGTCTACTTATTTGAATTTTAAGTCCCTAAAATCCCAAAGCTGTTTCGATTTTTGTGGCATTTTACATAAAACCTATTTTCAATTTCCTTTTTCTACCTCTGCTACATCATTTTTTGAAAACAGAATTTGCAGCAGCTGCATCAGGCCGCTGGAACAGGAGAAAGGAGGCAGGAGACACAGTCGCTAACATTGTTCAGCAGCTCTTGTGTGCTCTGCGGAGCCCCACCCAGCTAATTGCCTGACAGACTTTAAAAAAAAAAAATTCAGGAAGGAAAAACAGCCAATCACAACCTTGGCCTTTCACACAAGAGAAAGAGATCACAAAAGGTGCTTCCTATTTTAAAATACAGGATTTTCATCATGATCTTGAGACTGTCGCAAGTTTTTCAAAATATTCCTGAAGATGATCTGATGTTGTTCCATTCAGTGTGCTTTACTCTGAGTCATTCTGTGCATGGATCACCTCACTGTGCTCCTCTTTATGTTAGGGAGTACAGAGAGGAGAGGAAGCTCAGGTAGGCTAGCTCAGCTCCAGTGGATGGTTTTTTTGTGTGGGGGGGGAGAGGGTAGGATTATTGGACCAGAGAAGGTTATTTTAGCCACAAAAACTTTCAGATTGGGCCTAGGAACCTGAGGCTTCTCTCAAACCAGCAGACATCTTATTTAATAGCATCAGAGGCCAATTAGAACTTTTATCAAACTATGGAAAACATCTGTAGCCAGTCTGTAAATTTCATTGTACTAAAATCATCGTTGAGCTAAACGACAGAGCTTCTGAAGAAGGGAGGCAAAGCTAATGTCATTAATTAATGCACCTTTGCTTTAAATAGCAAAGATGCCATGCCAGCTCTTGAAATCAGAGAGGAAATCTCAGATTCTGTATTCATTCTGCTGGCCTTTCAAAGAAATGATTGGTACAGCCCCCTCCCAAGAAAATGGATTTTTAACATTTGGTCCCCAGAAGCTCAGCCCTGAGAGTGCTTTATTGTGCTAGGTTTTACAATGGGTTTAATATAGCAGGGTGCCAAAGAGCAGGAGGGGAAGAACTTTACAATGTAGATAAAGTAGGTCCTTTCAGGATGCAGACCCAAACTGGTAATGTGTTTTATTTCCTCTCTTAGGACTTTCCTGGTGGAGTTCAGTTTTTATCACACAGTTGTTCTATGTTTGTGTGCCTTTTTCTGTTGTAACTAGATCTAATTTTTTTTTAATTAAGAGAAAAAAAGCATGCATAAAGCCTTAAAATTGGCAATGTGTTTTTCCTGCTTTTAATACTAATGTTATTCTTGATTTGCTAACAGAGCTTACAATTGGCATTCACCGTAATCTGTTTTACTGACTGAGGTTAATATGAATGAATTTTTTTCTAAGTGTGTGCCCACTTTTCTGTAAGAATTACTAATTCACTGAATCGCATACTATTGATGCATATAGATTGAAACAAACTCATTTAAAAATTACTGTTTACAGCTTTCCTTTAAAATTTTAGGAAGCCTAAATTATATAGCAGTTGTAGGATATTATTCAAAAATTACTTTCTAAAAAGTAAAAGTGGATGTCAACAAAAAAAGGGGGAGAAACATTGCCAGAAGCCAGAAAATCTCTAAGCAAAGCTGCTAATTATTCTTAATGGGCAAGATGAGCACATTAAGAAACAAATGAATACATCAGCGAAATGTGATTGAAAATCGACCTGGCAGTGGTACATCATGTCTGAGTATTTGGCCTGTGAATTATTCTCATCATTTTAAAAATTATTTTTGTTGTTCTTGGCTTCTGAATTTAACGAATCCAACTGAGTCTTCCTTCTTAGCCTCTTAGCATGTAATATTTTGAGTTTTATCTTTCTTAAAAAATAGTATTTTCTGATATTTCCTTTCCATTTGCTATTATTTCTTTTTTTTTTTTAATATATGAGGCAATGAATGGATTAGTTTTGAATCTTTATATCACGGAAGCATGTCAACCAGTTGTGAGGGTATTGATTATCTCCCTATAAATGTATTGAATAGATTGCTTATGTCTTCTCGAACTCTCTTCCTTGACTCTGGAAAGCTAGATGTTGATCTGAAATTTATTAAATGGAGATATCTGTAAAGAGATTACGACTTGATGTAAAGTCTTAATACAAAAATGAATTTTGTAAATCTGGAATATTTTCTCAGACTCATGGGTAGCATCCCCCCAGGTTTTTCATGGTCCTTAAAGAGCATTTCTGGGTCTAGCACAGGGATCTACTTCCTGAGAGCTGCACCTCCCTACAAGCGACATTTTGTCAGTACCCCAAGAGTACAAAACATAAATTAGAAATAGGGTCATTTAGTTCATCCAGCTCTCAAATTTATTCTAAAATAGTGTGAGATCTGATCCTTTTTCTTTGACACTGCCCTTTTAGTGTAGTAAAGAAAGAGTTCTTCCACTGCCCATATATAATAATTAGTCAATGAAATTAGTAACTGGTGATGATAATGTTAAAATAAGGGAGAGAAATAGTATATGTGGAGTTATTGATGCTAAGCCTCTTCCAACTATAATGAATAAAATTAGAACCCCCCTAAAGGTTCCTGTAACCCCCTCTGTGGCTACCACTAACTTCCCCAGCACATGCACCTGCCTTGATCATCAGCATTGAGCATGTGCTCTGCAGATGATTCCAATGCTTGGTGAGTCATTTCTTTGTACCCCTGACCCACGTACCTTATCCCCACAGTATGCATGGTCTGGATCATGGTCTGGGTGATGATCTGGAGCTCAGGATTCTCTAAAAATCGCAAACCTCCTCTGCTTTTTATTTTTTATTTTTTTGAGACAGAGTCTCACTCTGTCACCCTGGGTAAAGTGCCCTGGCATTGTACTTCACAGCAATCTCAAACTCTTGGCCTTGAGCAACCCTCTTGCCTCAGCCTCTCCAGTAGCTGGGATTATAGGTGCCAATAGGACACCTGTCTAGTTTTTCTGTTTTTAGTAGAGATGGAGTCCTGCTTTTGCTCAGGCTGGTCTGAAACTCATGAGCTCAAGCCATCCACCTGCCTCGGCCTCTGCTTTACTTTTTAAGAGCCATCATGGTTTTAACAGAGTCCCTGACTTAAATAATTAATAAATGAAGCTTTATGTGAATCATGCAGCTTGTGCTGTCGCAGTCAACAACTTGGAAATCCCAGGCCAACTTCCTTTGTCCAGACCCCTTCCTCTGAGATCTATGGCAGTTATACTTGTAGATGAGTCAGAAGGCAACTCTATGTGCCTTGAATTGGGTAGGAGCTCAAGAAATATCTTTTAAAATTAAGTTAAAACCAATTAAACCGGTATTAATGGCATGTCATTTCTGTGACTAAAGATACCGCAGTGAACAAGAGAGACCTAGTCTTTGTCCTCATGGGGCCCAGATTTTGCTTTGGGTCAAACATATATATACATGTGAAAGACACTAAAAAACTACAGAGCAGAAGTTCTTTGATTGCTTCTAGTTATTTAAATTCTACAATATGGCACGCTATCCAGGGCAACAAAAATAAATAAATAAATTGCAATAAATTCTGAGCAGCCCAGAAAGAAAATAAAGCTTAACTGCCGGACCTAATTTTAGTTACTATCACCAGCTTCTTCATCCAACTAAAGCTTTTGCCTGAATTATTTAAGGAGGTAATGAATTGATATGAATAAAGCACCTAGTATGTGTCAGGCCCATCATCTGTGATAGTGCAGTAAGCCTGTATAGTAAGTATCATGGTCCCCACATTAGAGATGGAGCTCAGAGAGGTTAATTTGTCCAAGGAAACACAGCTACTGAGTATCAGAACTAGCACCTGAAGCCAATTTCATTTGACTCCAAAGCTTATTGTTTTCTATTAAACCATCTGTTTTACCAAAAGCTAAAACGATTTGGTAAACATCTTCTTGTATTTCCTCAGCACCCCCAGGAACGAAAGTCTCCCATCCGTAATGTAAGAGCTGGCGTTGCTAACAGAGAGTTCACACTGCCTCTGTTTCCTCCTCTCCATTAATTTGAGTATGAAGCACATGTAAGAATATTTTGCATCCTTAAATTAGCAAATGTTGTCAGCAAGCATTTTTAAAAACCCTTTAGACATCACAATACATAAGATTTTTAAAAAAGAGTAAGATTTATAATCTCATAGTTTCCTACCTTCATTTTTGTTGCTCCTGTGAAAATAAAGAACATAAACTGAGAAAGTAGTGCTTTGTAAATCAGAGTGTTATATTAAAAATATTTTCTTGCATAAAGAACAATGCCAACTCTCAAAATGTATATGCAACTTTTTTTTTCTTTTTGAGACAGAGTCTCACTGTGTCACCCTCGGTAGAGTGCCTTGGCATCGCAGCTCACAGCAACCTCAAACTCTTGATCTCAAGCAATTGTCCTGCCTCAGCCTCCCAAGTAGCTGGGACTACAGGCGCCCGCCACAACACCGGCTATTTTTTGGTTGTAGTTGTCATTGTTGTTTGGCAGGTCCAGGCTGGATTCAAACCCGCCAGCTCCTGTGTATGTGGCTGGCGCCGTCAGCTACAGGTGCTGAGCCTGCAACTACTGATAAATACAATGATGACTCATTGCAAGAGGAGGCTAAGATTTTAAATGGTATGGTATATACGTCTATATAATTTAAGTAATTATTTTATAAAAATACTTTTTTTTTTTGCAGTTTTTGGCCCGGCCTGGGTTTGAACCCTCCACCTCTGGCATATGGGGCCGGTGCCCTATTCCTTTGAACCACAGGCACTGCCCTAAAAATACATTTTTTAAGAATAAAAATCAACTGAAACAAAACTGAAATGGAGCCCCACTCCTGAGCTGTGCTTTATTTGAGAAGAAAATCTAGAGATTGAATTCTGGTTTCCTTTTAGCCACACACATATATCCGGTAGCTCTGGAAGTCCAGTTGCCCAGATTGGAGATGATTGCTGTGTATTCATTTAATCAGAAATTGCATTAAGGCTTTTTTTGCACCCAGCCCTTCCCACAGAAGTCTTCCAGGAGGTGGGTGCAGTTCAGACAACACAGTTTGGTCTGCCAGGTTGAACACTATCTTGGACATATTGACTCAATTTGATTGGATTTCCTTTATTACCCTGAGGAGACACAGAAGTATGATAAAATCTATTACTGGATACAGTGCCATTCAGAAGAGCCATCAGAATCTGACCTAAAGTAAAGGCTGGGGTGCAGGATATCAGAATTTATCTCTTAAGGTAATATTTAGTAATACTATTGCCATTTTTTTCCTCCTTGTACTTGTTTTCATATTAAAAAACCCTCCTAAACCACAAAGCATATTTCCTGCTCCATTCTAAAAATAAAGCAGCCTAAATACTGCTGTGAATTTTTTTTCTTAAAAACCTTTGCTTCTAGAATATAAATACATATGCTTACATCAGCCTGACCACCTGGGGTCCCAGGTTTATAAATTGTATAAAAGTATATAGTGTTCAGATGTTTACTAAAAATTATTAATAGGCTTTCTGAGTTATATAATTTAACTTCCTTGTGACTATTTTATAAAAAGTATTACCTCCACTAACAAAATAATATGTTTTGCTTGATAGATTAGTCATGTACTCACACGACGCTACAGGTGTACCTGGCACATTATGGCATGCAGTTGGATACCATGGAAACTCTTGAGTAGGGTGTGGCCAGAGTGGGGCGGGGGGAACTTAATCAAAAACAGTTGTCAGTGACTCTTTACTAATTTTGTTTCTCTCAGAATAAGGATGTCAGCTGTCCTGTTCTGCAAGACATTTCATTTAGAAGACTTTCCCGAAATACTTTCTTCCTGAAATAGACAGAACTGTAGGCCGATGTGTCATTTTAGTTAATCAAAACAAGTAGGCAAATTAGTCTCTTTTATTTTTTTAATGAATGTAATTTAACGGTATTTAATTTGCATACAGGAAAGTTCACCCAGGAAAAAAAAAAGTCTGCATTATAGCACTTTTGTAAACCTCAACAAAGCCCTTCATTAGCAGACCTAATTGATTTTCCTACCCACTCCTGGGGGAAGAAAGCTATCACAGTACCTGCTTATTCACTCAGAGGAAAAATGGGTGTGCCTAGTGGTTCAAGCAGAGATTTGGGTTAAAACGTCCTGTGGCTCTGTTCTTGGAGGGAGACCTTGGCCAAGGCTTGCTTTGAGCACTCAGGAAATCTGTTTTTCTGAGCAATAGGAGAATATCACTTGTCCGCTTGGTGTCCTCTCCATGGGCCCAATTTAGTTCAGCTTGCAGCCTTCCCTGGAATTATTTCATTTCTTGTTTATTTAAACCTGCCTTATTCCAAAAGAGGGATTTTGAGAGTTCTTACAGTGACACAGAATATACAATATAAAATAGATGAGAAAGTGAGGCCAGTTGGAAATTAGAATGCCAGGAAAACATGAACAAGCAGCCATGAAGAGAGTTCAGTACAAAAAATACATGCCATAGGAGCTCTTGTGGTTGTTGGAATTAGGTCATACGTACTTTTGGCTCTGAGTTTCACAGGGGCCACCGCAAAGAGAGAAAGAGGAACAGCTATCAAATGTATAGTGCCCAGGAGTTGAAGCAACATCAATTGATCTGTAAGTCCACCTTGTTCTGGCATTGAAATCTGATGATTTTTTCCCATGGGTCCTCATAGAGATGGTGCTGTGTGTTGTAATGAACCAGCTCCTCAAAATACGGCTCTTTTGTGCAAGTCCTTACATGCCAGCAGACGGCCAAAGGCCAAAGTGTAAGTCTGTAAAGACAGTTCTTCAGGAGACCTTTCACTGGATTGATTTGCTTCTTCAGTAATTCCCTTTCTCCCAAAGATTCCCCAAGTTCGTCTCCATCTTTTTCGTCTCAGTTCTTCCCAAGTCTCTCCCTGCTGTTCATACCACCCTCCCTGCTAGCACGTAAGAGACTGGAAATAGTCCATCTTGGCAAGTCTCAGAAGACTGATATGCCCCCCAGCCCCCGACGGGCACCTGTGTAACAGTTGTTCCCCCTGACCCAGTAGCTCTGGATCTTGCCATGATGCTGCCTGAATGTGCACTTCACAGGTGACAGGCCTGCAGCCCAGGGAGTCAGAAGAGCTTGCCCGTACCAAGTCAGCATCTGATGGTAGAGCCAGGGCTGCGCCCTTCTCCTACCTCACATCCTGCAACTCTTCTCTTTCCACTGTGCTGATCGCTGTGTCTGTGGGCCTTTTTCTGAATCAGTTGACAGTTGCTGGAGAAACTTTCTTAACTGTGTCCTACAGATGTGAGAGACATCATCGCAAGGAATCAGAACGCTGGTGTGTTTAAGACTCGGAAAGTATCAAGCTGGTAAGATACCTTTCTGCATTCAAACATTCCAATTAAAACTGCTTTTCTTGATACTATGGAGAATTATTAACAATAATGGCTAACTTATTGAGGAGTTACTGTTATATCAGGCACTGTTTTAAACACTTTACAAGTGGTATCTCATATAAAGCTCACAAAACTCCTGTGAGTCAGGCAGACACTCTCATTATCTCCAATTAATTGATGAGAAAACTGAAGGTAAGTATTTATATGGTAGGACCTCCATAGTTGGCCACCTCCCTGCATTGACCACCTCCTTGAGTTGACCTAATTTTCATAAACCAGGCATGCACCACATGTATGTATCAAAACAGCAGGCCTAGCTCCTTATGTTGACCACTTCCATATGTTGACCAGTTTGTTACAGTGCCTTGGATGGTCAAGTTACAGAGGTTCTACTGTCTACGTGTATTAAACACCAGGTTGAGGATGGTTGAGGTTGTACAATATAAGATTGAGAGAAGGCCACCCTGGGAACTCCCGAAGTGGCTTTATTCTAGTGGTTCTCAACCGAGGGGCAGTTTTGCCTCCCAAGGGAGTTTTGGCATCCTCTGGGGACATTTTTCTTACTGTCATCACTTGAGGAAAGGAGGGGGAGTGTTGCTACTGGCACCTAGTGGTGGAGGCCAGGGATTCCACTAAATATCCTACAGTGTACAAGTCAGCCCCCTACAACCAAGAAGGCTCCGGCCCCAAATGCCAATGGTGCCCAGACTCAGAAGCCCTGCTCTTCTGTGATGTTAAGATAGTCTAGGTATCCATTCCCTTTTAGATTCTGTTAATTCTTATCCAAACTAGGAGCAATGCTTGCCCTCAACCAAAAGAGTGGTTCTGTTCTGTGATGCTACACTTTATTTTTGCTTTATTGGTAATGGACCTAGAGGAATGAGTAATCATTTAGTAGTTTTCACATGAAATAGCTGTATTTGTGGATTTTCCTCGTGCATTTAACCACGGACTTTATTAGAGCAATTCCATTTTTAACTAGTTATTTTAGTTATTACTATTAATCTGTCATCCTTTGGTAAGTTAAGTGCTCCCTATGTTGAGGACGCCCTCCCACACCAGCTGCTCAGTTTGATTAAAAAAAAAAAAAAAAAAAGAGGTGGATGAACAACTACTGTGCTTAAAATCCTAAGTGGACGACATGCTGGTGTGAGGGCTATGGAACAGCAATAATTTTTTTTTCCTATGTTAGTTGGTGAATGTAATGGAGTGTCCATACATAATTTTTAAATCCTGTGTTAGAATGCTCAGAGTAGGCTGATGGCACAGGGGGCAGCATGCTCCCTGTTTCTCATATAAATGAACAAACCAGTTCTGCTTTGCAGAAAACGCTGAGTAGGTTCAGAGAAAGAGAAAAGTCTGCCCTTACCTGTGTGGTCTTGATTCTTAGGGCAGCCTTTCCTCCACAGTGTAGACAGCCATACCCTCTGGAGAGGACTTCATTTTTGAACATGATTTTCAACCTGGTCTTTTAGTTATCAATCAAAAGCACATCTTCTACATTGCCCTCATTTACATTTATTTAATGCTTATGGTCATTTGTGACCATTTGAGGGTATTTCAGCATATGGCATCAGGAAATAATAGATTTCAGCTTCATGCTGTGAAAAGAGATTGTGTTTTTACAAGACATAATGTTGTTTACTGGGTGTTAATAATCACTAATTAATAAACATATCTAGACTTCTCAAATGTTGCATTTTGAGGAATAAAAATGTCAAGTGTTTAACTTACGGAGCACAATAGTATTTTCTATCATCACTTCATAAAATAATTGTTACATGAAGAAGCTTTTCTCAGCATAGGTCATATCCTAAATGCTTAATACATGGCCTTTGTTTCTATTTTTCTGCTCTCAAAAATGCAATTTCCAAACATATTGTTCCAATATGTACCTGGACATACAGTCTTTACGTCAGTAATCATATAAGAATATCCAAGATGAGGGATTTTTTTTGTCTTAATCTCATACTAATCATGGTGAGTCTTTTAACCACAGCAAGAATTTTGTCAAAAATCTACTGAAGCACTTGCTAGAAAATAGGTAGATGAATCAGATGAAATTCCTTGATCTTATATTAAGGAGCTAACTTGACCGCTTATCTGTTAAGAAGCTCAGAGATACTGCCAACCAGTGATGGAATAATCAGCATTCCCCTCCATCCACCACCTTTCCACCCATAACCAGTACAATGTGATGAAAGTATTAGTTCCATGAGAGAAGAAATAAAAGGAACCCATTCACGAAAGAGCTAAGATATAGTTCAATATTCTTTTTTAGTGCCTCAATGCATATGCAGAATTTCTCTTCTAAATTGGAGGTGTGGAATAACAGTAGCGACAGATAACTAAGAGGTATTTACCAGAGCTACAAAGCCCACACGTGAGCCAAATATTTCTGCTATTAAAAAGCACTTCAAAGCTTGACATGAAGTTTGTAACAGCTGAATGTCTCTCGTGACTTCATTTGCAAAGAAGATGTAGAAGCTGAAAGGAGAGTAAGTGATGTGAGAACTGTGAGCATAAGAAATGATGTTTTTAAAAAAGATGTGGGAGGGCGGTGCCTGTGGCTCAAAGGGGTAGGGCACCAGCCCCATATGCCGGAGGTGGCGGGTTCAAACCCAGCCCCGGCCAAAAACTGCAAAAAAAAAAAAAAGAAAAAAAACGTGGGAAGTGCCCAGAAGTTTGACTGGTGTCCAAGCTCTTCCTCCCACTAGTGTGACAATGTTCTCAGTAACTACCAGGATTTCTCTGGCTACCAGCCTCTTCCTACCTCTTATACAGGGAAAGCCCCAGGTTGTGTAGTTAAGTTTCAGGCCCTCTTTAGAGGGACGAATTCTGTTATACCTTACATTAGTAAATTTTGTAGAAACATGATTGTGTGACTACATCACTAAGACTTCCTTGAAAGACCTTGTGAGAGTCTGACACTGAAGCTTCTTCATTAGCCTTCTTCATTAGTAAATCCACCCCTGTCTCATAAGAGCTACCTTCCTTGCCTAGAGTAACTCTCTTCCCTTATATACCAAACTTTCTTGCTCCCCGGATCCATTTTAATCCAAGTCCGATTGTTGCTAAATATGAAAGACATATTTGTGAAAGTCTAGAAGCCTTAGCCCTGGCAGGATCTAGGATCGTATATGTGAAGCATTATATTCATACATCTCAAAGACCTTGATGCAGTCATTTGTTGGTGGTTTATTTGTTGGCCCATCCACACCGCCATCCATTCATTGAACAAATACTTCACTTTTGGAAAAATGTTTTCCAAAGTACTTTACTTTTGGAAATACAAATATGGAGTTATCTAGAGTAATTCTTGAACCAAAGACAATTATGCTTCTAAATGTAGCTAAAGACTGACGAAAGAGCAAAGCTATTTACAGCATCTCAATTGTTGGGTTTACATGAAGCTGTCTTCAAAATTGTGACTGTCTAATAAAGAACTATTTGATCCTTTTGAGGTTTGCATATTTCTAGGCCTTCCAGAATTGGTGAATAGCGTCATTCTCTGGTTAATATTAGTTAAAAGTCACAATTTTTTAAAAATTTCTTAAATTTCCCCTGCTTTGATGGAAGTTTCACTTAGAGTGTGTGTGAAAGTTGCTGGTGACTTTTAGGCTTACGACTTTTGTTATTCTCTAATAAACTGAGTTTTAGCAAAATGTGGAACTTCTTTTAAGACTTTTTTATAACACAAATTTTACCTTGATGTGGGCATCCAGAATTGCCTCTTGGTCCCATTGTCCTGTTGCTATTTAACATTTATATCTGGGGTGTCCAACCTGCAGCCCGCGGCCACGTACACATTACATGAGGCCTGTTTTGCTTATCTATGGTGTTAGATATTGCAAAAGGTGTATGGACCTTTTTATGTGCTCATCAGCTTTTGTTAGTGTTTGTGTATGTAATGTGTGGCCCAAGACAACTCTTATTCTTCCAATGTGGAGCAGGAAAGAAAAAAGGTTGGAGACCCCTAATTTATATCTTTTTCTACTCTAAGCCTTCTTTAGAAGTTAAAATTGGGGCTCGGCGCCTATAGCTCAGCAGCTAGGGCGCCAGCCACATACACCAGAGCTGGCGAGTTCAAACCCAGCCCGGGGCCTGCCAAACAACAATGACAACTACAACAAAAAAATAGCCAGGCATTGTGGCAGGCACCTGTAATCCCAGCTACTTGGGAGGCTGAGGCAAGAGAATTGCTTAAGCCCAAGAGTTTGAGGTTGCTGTGAGGTGTGATGCCACGGCACTCTACCCAGGGTGACATAGTGAGACTCTGTTTCAAAAAAAAAAAAAAGAAGAAGAAGAAGTTAAAATGAGGATATGGAAAATGATTATTTAAATGTAGATCCCCACCAAGTGGGATCTAATGGCTGCTTTTTCCAGGCCTTCTGTAGTCTGCCCTCATCTTCTCATGCCATCTGACCACCATCTCCTCCTTTACCCACCTAAGCCTCCTTCCTCACTTGCCTCCCAACATATCTGGTCTTTTCAGCTCTGGTCTTTGCCAATCTTGGTACCCTTCTCTTTTGTCCATGCCAATCCCTCCTTCCTGGATGGCTCCAGTACCATTTCCCCTTGCCTTCTCAGACTGTTTCAGCTCGTCCTAGTCTTTTCTTTAACTTCTGTTGGCCTTAGAAGAGTAGCACAGTTTAACATGGCTCACTGTCTCATTATTCAAAGCATGTTGGCTTAGTTTCTGTGTTCACTGGATCATCCACCTGTTGACAGATATTTTTATCACTTCTGTTTGCCAAGTACTAGGTGCTGCAGATGCAGTGGTGAACAAGACTGAGAAGACAGATAACTTTTTTGAAGGCAAGGATTCTACTTAGCATGGTTTTTTCCTCCCTGAAGCGATTAATAGGCTTTACCCTTGGTATGGGAAAGCTTTGTATTTGGAGCGCATTTTGAAAGACATGAGTCCATAAGGCTTATAGACCCAAACAATTCTTAGTAGAAGAAAGTCAAGCTCTGGAGATTCAGACATCACTTTGTATATCAGATAGCTGACCTTCATTTCAGGAGCAGCCTCTTCTCAGGGATGCACCTGTGGTGTCTGTAGACAAACTGACAGTGTGAGCAGCCATTTATCTGTTCTTTGTCAGGTTGAAGAGGAAGGTTAGTAGAAGGTAACTGAGATAAGGAAGCTAAGGGCTCTCTTTAAGAAATTTTCTCACACCTGTGGTGCATATTACAGGGGTATTTGCGAAACTTGGTAAATGTAGAATATAAATGTTTTGGCACAGTAACTGAGATAACGCCGGAAAGGCTATGTTAACCACTGGGATAAAAATGTGTCAAATGGTTTATGAAGTGAGTGTATGATGCCCCATAATCATATCATTGTATACACTTATGATTTAATAAAAAAATTAAAAAAAAAAAAAAAAAAAAGAAATTTTCTGATAAAATGCCTGTGAGTATTACTAGAATTACAGTAAAAGAGACTTGAGAACTGCTGAGCATTCTAGAGATGCCACCGTCCTGTTTTTTTCCTTTGCTATCTTGGATATGACAAAATGAAATTATTATGTGTACGTTCTGTTACTAACATAGGACCTTGTTGATTTGCTTGACAAGTTTACAGAAGAGCTCATATCCCTACCATTTAGTGTTTTGTCCTGCAGAAACCAACTCCCACAGGAATGTTATCCAGTTTCTGATATTCTGATAGAGTTGTCCTTTTTGTGTTAAAAGGAGCCAGATTTTAAAATTTGGAGATAGCGTACTTTTTAGAGACCTTCTTAAATGACAGTGAATTAAATGATGAAGTCCTTTTCTTTTAGAATAACATTGTGTTGACCTTTCAGAGTTGCCTATTCCTATTCTTAACCAAGGTCAAAATCTCACCACCAAAACCAGGCCTGTACGGACAGCCGGGTGTTCATGCCAGGTTGGCGTTTTCTCTGTGAAAATGTCTTCCAATTTTAAGAGAAAAACTCTTCTGCCTTCACAGAATTTTATATAATATAAAGTACATATCAATAAAAATGTCTTTCTTGGGCAGCGCCTATGGCTCAAAGGAGTAAGGCGCCAGCTCCATATGCCGGAGGTGGCAGGTTCAAACCCAGCCCCAGCCAAAGAAACTGCAAAAAAAACCCCAAAACAAGTCTTTCTTTTTAAAGGAGTTTTTCACTTAAAAATAAACAGGGAAAATCTTTAAAAATTTTCTTTTAGAGAATGGCCTATGATAATTCATTAAACATTTTTTTACCTTAATAATAAATATTAGATTGCTTTCAAATAACGTTGTGGGGAAGCACATCTGTACATAAACTATATGTTTGCAAGTATTTCCACAGAACAAAGTTTGAGAAGTGGATTTTGTCTAACCATATGATCCTACCAAACCATGTGAAAATACAACTTTGCAATATATTTTCATATCTGTTAGGACTAATGCCATTATTCTTTATTTTTTAGAATTTTTAAAAATTCTGTCCTTTTATTATATTAGCATTGTCATTATGATTGAAATAAACTTACAAATTAATTTTCTAAGACTTGACATTGTAAAAATTTTGAGACTTCCTATTCAAGAACATGGGGGGTTTTATTTAAGATTTTTGTGGGGTGTTTCATTGGCATTTTCATTTCTCTTGTTAAGTTTGTTTGGGAGAACTATCTTTTTTGTTAGTCTTATAAATAGGATCTTTTCTTCCATTATTTTTTTTAACTGGTTGTATTTGTACATATAAAAAAATAAAGCTATAGGGTTTGGTACAGTAAATGTTTACTTACCTTAATGAGTTCTTATTATTTCTAATACTTTGTCAGTTTATCTTCTTGAATTTTCCAAATAAACAGTCATATCATCTTCAAATGATGACAATTTTGACTTTCTGATACTTATACATCTTTTTTCTTTCTTGTGAATAATTTTATTGGATAAAAGTTTCCACAATGATTATTGAATAATAGTTATCTTTGAGTTTGACTTTGTTGAGAATCTGCTAATGTTTTACCATTAAGAATGCATTAGCTTTTGAGTTGCAATATGTATTTTTTATCTTGTTAAGAAATGTTTGTATTGATTCCTATTTTTAAGAGTTTTTTTATCATAAGTAAATAGCAGGTGTCTTTTCAGCGTCTATGCAGATGACCAAATTGTTTTCTTTATTCAACCTCTAACTATGACAAATCACTTTAACAGGTTTCCTGATATTAAAACATTTCTCCATTTCTGATTACCTGATCGTGGTGTCTAAATTCTTTCAATATGCTGCTATATTCTAATAATAAATTATCTGGTATTTTTTAAATATCAACTTTATTGACTAACTATATAAGTCACCCACTTAAAGTATACGATTCAGTGGCTTTTTTTTTTTTTGTATCTACAAGGTTGTGCAACCATCACAATCAATTATAGAATATTTTTATCACCCCAAAAGAAATGGCATGGCCATTAGTGGTCACTCCCTGTCCTCCCTCCCTACTCTTCATCTTTCCCTGGGCTAGGGAACCACTATCTGTGTTCTGTCTCCAGACATTTTCTTATTCTGGACATTTCACATAAATGGAATGATACAACATGCGATCTTTTGAGTCTGGCTTCTATCACTTAACTAGTGTTTTCAAGGTTCATTCGTATTGTAGCATGCATCAAGGTATTTGTCATTAACTTTTAGGGCTAAATAATATTCCATTTATATGAATATACTTTTTTTTATCCAATCATCAGTTGGTGGACATTTGGGTTGTTTCCATGTTTTGGCTATTATGCATAAAGCCTCTATGAACATTTATGTACAATATTTTGTGAAGTTTCATTTCTCTTAGGTCTATCTCAGTGTTTTTCAACCTTTTTATCTCATGGCACACTTGAACTTAAACTTCTGTGGAACACTTAAATTATGTTGATCAAAAAAAAAGCATAAAAAGAAAATACTATGCTTTAAACTTCTTTCAAAAATAATTTACGAGCGGGGCATGGTGGCTAAATGCCTATAGTTCCAGCACTGCGGGAGGCCGAGGTGGGTGGATTTACTGAGCTTGGAGGTTTTGAGACCAGTATGAGCAGGAGTGAGCCAGGAGTGAAACCCGTCTCTACCAAAAAAAAAAAAAAAAGGCTAGGCATTGTGGCGGGCGCCTGTAATCCCAGCTACTCAGGAGGCAAAGGGCAAGATCACTAAAGGAAGAACAGAAAAAAAAGAAAATTAAAAAAAAAAAAAACACTTCAAACTAAGAAGAGTGAAAGCCAGCTGAAATCGAAAGCAAAAATTTAAAAAAATTTTTAAAAATAATTCATGTTCTTTAAAATTTTTCACAGCACACTTAAGATCCTAGTAAATTTATATTTAACCATTTGAGGAACTGCCAGATTATTTTTCAAAGTGGCTGGACCGCTTTACACTCCCACCAGCAGTATATAATGTTATCTGAGCTCTTTGCATTGATATTCATCAGGTAAATTGGTCCAAAGTTTTCTTGATTGTGTGATCTTGGTCAGATTTTAAAATCACTGACATGATAGGTTCTTAAAAGAATCTGGAAGTTTTTCATATCTTTTGAATCCCTTCTTACTGGGTCCTCCTACACTGCTACCATAATTTTGGATAAGAATAATGTTTACCCTGTTATTTTGTATATGATACTTTATAGTGGCAAGAAATGGCAAAATTCCTATATGAAAAAACACACTGCACTTAAAAGTACATTGCATTTGAAAAACAAAGAAGAAAAAGAAATGAAAATGCCAAAAAGCAATAATTAACTTTGTTATTTTATATCAAGTGGCACAGACTTATAATTTCCAATCCATTAGTTCTAACAGTTTGTTGTCACTTTGTTGTGCTACCATGTAAGTTAATCAGTTGTCATAATCATAGAATCAGAGATATTTAAGATGGAAAATGTATCAATAATTAGTAAAATAATTGGTACCTTTCATTCTAAGATCTCAAGACCCTAACCAGTCCTCCTTAACCAGTGCAGAATCCACCAGTTACCAACATGAGGGAAATCTGAATGTTAGGCAAATCTATCTTCCTTTTGGACTCTGAAATAAGTTTATTTCAGCTAGTTCCAGACAAAAACATAGTGCTGGACTCACCCTTAAAGTCTGTCCAGAAACATGTAAGTGATAAGCTGGAGCAAACACTCTTAAACTTTATTCTCAGAATCATCTGTAGTATGCTTGTCAGCCATAGCACAGTGCCTACAGCGCTGGCCGCATGCACCAAGGCTGGGTTCGAACCCAGCCGGGCCAATTGAACGATGGCAACTGCAATAAAAAAATAGCAAGGTTTTGTGGCGGGCACCTGTAGTCCCAGCTACTTGGGAGGCCGAGGCAAGAGAATCGCTTGAGCTCAGGAGTTGGAGGTTGCTGTGAGCTGTGATGCCACAGCACTCTACCAAGAGTGACACAGTGAGACTCTGCCCCCCTCCCCCCAAAAAAAGAATTATCTGTGGAGTTTATCACAACACAGATTGTTGGGCCCCACACCCTCAGAGCCTGAAGTGGGGCCCAAGACTTTTCATTTCTAACAGGTGACTCTGATGCTGCTGGTCTGGAGTGCTCATTTGGGAGCTACTAGAGTTCTCTCAGAGAGTTTCTCATTAAATTCTATAGTGTTCCACTGGTTTAAAGTTGCCCAGATTTCTATTCACTAAAGGCAGTTTTATTCACTGTATTCTTTTGCTTATTTTATAGATGCTATGTACTAACAAAAAAGGAAAAGAACCTGACATACAGTTAATTCTTGATTGTAGTTAATCAATCTTATTGGTCTTCTAAGAGAAAAATTTCATTGGGACCCAATTTTACTTGCCCCTCGCTTTTCTCCAAGCTTTATTCCTAGTGTGAAAATGCGAATTAATTTTGTTTTATGATAAAAACAACAAAGTTGCTCAGATAATTTGTAATAAGGACTTGAAATATGTGAAATCCTGTTTGGGTTAATCTGTAACATTGCCTTAGCTAAGGGAAGTGTTCTTAATCAAGTCTGTCTCTTGGGCAACTGGTACTTCTCTGGAGTAGCCCCCTCTTTATTTTTTTTAATTAATTAATTTATTTTTATTGTTAAATCATAGCTGTGTACATTAGTGCAATCACGGGGTACAATGTGCTGGTTTCATATACAATCTGAAATATTCTCATCAAACTGTTCAACGTAGCCTTCGTGGCATTTTCTTAGTTACTGTATGTAGGCATTTGTATTCTGCATTTAGTAAGTTTCGCCTGTACCCATTCTAAGATGCACCATAGGTGTGGCCCCATCCATTAGCCTCCCTCCACCATAACCTCCCTCCTCCCTTCCCCTTCCTTGGCCCTTTCCCCATAGTCTTGTACTATAGTTGGGTTATAGCCTTCATGTGAAAGCTATAATTTAGCTTCATAGTAGAGCTGAGTACACTGGATACTTTTTCTTCCATTCCTGAGATACTTTGCTAAGAAGAATATATTCCAGCTCCATCCATGTAAACATGAAAGAGGTAAAGTCTCCATCTTTCTTTAAGGCTGCATATAATATTCCATGGTATACATGTACCACAATTTGCTAGTCCATACGTGGGTCGATGGGCACTTGGGTTTCTTCCATGACTTAGCAATTATGTAGCCGCCTCTTTAAAATTCCCTTTTTGAAAATAAAGAAATCTGATGTTTGGAACTAAAGTCTAGAGCTGTGGCTAAAGAATGTTCTAAACTTAAATCCAAATTAGAGATCTTAGAGCATCACTGTGGGAACTGGAAAGTCAGAAGGGAGGATGGCCAAAGACAGATTCATGGACAATGTCTGTGTGGCAGGAACAGTAAAGGGAGCCAGAAAAGGCCCTGGGGGCCAGATATTGACTCAGAGTGGTGTGGTGAAACATCACTCCCTCCTAGAAGGGTCTCCAGGAGAGGGCAGTCAGCCATTGCAGGTTGCTGAAGGTCAGAAAGATTGCAGAGCAATTCCAGTGACTTTGGGGAGAAAGGTCTTACCACGTATCACAAGGGCAGGTGTGGCAGTGCGAGTGTGTACTCCCATAAGAATGTCTGTGGCAGAGGGACAGAGAGACATAGTGTATATACCAATGGGACACTCACTTGGAACAGTTGAACGTGTGAGCAGGCAAGCTAGTGCCGCCGAGGAATAAGAAACACAGGAAGATAAGAAAAGAGAATATTTGATTGGGCAAGGACCAAGAGCAGTACTTCTCAAAGTGTGGTCCCCAGACCATCAGTATCACTTGGGCACTTGTTAGAAAGGCAGGTTCCAAGGCCGAGCATGGAGGCTCACGCCTATAATCTTAGCACTCTGGGAGGCTGAAGCAGGTGGATCGCCTGAGCTCAGGAGTTGAAGATGAACCGAGCAAGAGTGAGTCCCTGTCTCTAAAAAAATAGCCAGGCATATGGTGGGCACTGGTAGTCCCAGCTACTCAGGAGGCTGAGGCAAGAGGATCACTTGAGGCCAAGAGTTTGAGGTTGCTGTGAGCTATGATGTCACAGCACTCTACCTGGGGTGATAGAGTGATACTCTGCCTCAAAAAAAAAAAAAAGAAAGAAAGAAATGCAGGTTCCTAGGCCCGGACTCAGAGCTGTTGAACCAGAAACTCTAGGATTGAAGCCCAGAAATCTGCATTTTAACAAAGTCTCAGAGAATTCTGATGCTGCAGCTTGAAAACCACTGACTGAGAGGGAAGATAAAGGTGTGGTTTTGCCCAACACACAAGTAGGAGAGGTTGTTGTTGGCAGGAGGAGTGGCGCTGCTTCCTTTTAGGCTAGAGGAAAGGAGAAAAAGATAAAGAAGATGGGAAAGATGGCATTGAAAGCTTCGGGCTCTCAGTAAGTTCATCTGCTGAGAACAAAAACCTGGGATACTGGTGGAATGGTGCTCGAAACATGGATGTGTTCATCTCAGCCTCCAAACCCTGGCCTCTTCCTTAGGTGTTGTCTAAGATGTCCTCCCTCTTCCTCATTTCCCACCCACATCCTGTCTATAAGATCCTATGAACTTCTGCCTTCCTCAGGATACCATGCCCGTACGTCCTGTCCACATCAGTCACTTCCATGTCAGTACCTTACTTACATATGGCCTTCTATAATTCTTCTGTCTCATTCAAGTGTCTTGCTTTGCCAACATGACCATATGTTCCCTTTGACTATTAAAATGTGTTTGTTCTAGGAACAGATCCTTGTTGTACTGCTGTTCACAGCATCCTGTGAGGTTTCAGTAACATGTTGTATATAAATGACTCCCGAGTTAGGAAGTCAACAGATTGATTTCCCCTTCCATTCTCAGTTTTTTGTTCTACATTCAGGTGGTATACTTTTTCCCCAGTGTCTAAAGCACTATTATAGCAACTTCTACTATATGGCATTTTAAAAGTCTATAAAAGATTATGGAAAGGCAAGTGGCAAATAGGGAATGATTTGAAAGAAGAGAAGTGATTTACCAGTTTGGGTAAACCCTGTAAATGACTTGAACAGGCCCTCTGCGAGGGTAAGTGGTGCCAACATAGACTTTGAGAAATGAAATGAAAGAACCTGTGGGAAAGGCTACTGGTATCCTCTGTCAAGAAGCATGCCTGTAATATTGAGGCAAAGAAAACTGCCGCCTTCCCTATTGCCGGTAAGAGAACTTATTTTTGAAGAACTCTAAGTTCCTTATATTTAATAAGCATGATCAAGAATTCTATCAGTACACTACTTATGCAAATATACATGGAATTGCCTCTTTAATAATAGAGTTTAAAACCATGACTCATTCCCCTGCCACAGAGGTCTGCAAATATAACTATACACAAATAAATATTAACTATGGGAATATGAGAAAAGAAATTCTTTCAATCTCTATGGGGAGAGTTATCTGTGATCACTATAAGGAAATACAAATTATGTTGAACCTGCTTGATGGTAGGTTTTATTACAAACTCGAAACAGGGGCTTTCTATTTGAGAGATTCTTTTAGTGTGAGTTCTACATCACCAGGGAGGGATCCTGTCAGAAATTGACTTGGTTTTGTGTTTCAGGTTGGAACCCCAAACTCAAAGCCAGAATGGAAGGACATGAGTTAGTGCAAGAGTAAGAGAAAGGAAGGGAAGCCAGTATTTGTTGAGTATCTATAATGCGCTTTTGTATGTTCTATCTCATTCAATTTTTATTTTATTTTTTTTATTTTTTGAGACAGAGTCTTAATTTGTTGCCCTCGGTAGAGTGCCATGGCGTTATAGCTCACAGCAACTCAAACTCCTGGGCTCAAGCTATTCTCTTGCCTGAGCCTCCCAAGTAGCTGGGACTCCAGGTGCCCACCACAACACCGAGCTATTTTAAGAGACGAGGTCTCGCTCTGGCTCAGGCCAGTCTCGAACTCGTGTGGTCAGGCAGTCCACCTGCCTCGGCCTCCCAGAGTGCAGGGAATTCATTGTTTTCCAACTTGTATATTCTTCACAAGAGATATACTGTCATCCTTATCTTTGTTTTTATATAACATGTCTTTTCCGCCTGGGTGCTTTGCAGATTTTTCTTTCACAGCTTTTGGGCAATATAATTATTATGTGCCTTATACTTTTTCTTATGTTTCTTCATGCTTGGAATGTTTTTGAAATGTATTGGTCTGTAGATAAATAGTTATCATAAAATTAGAAAAATTTTCAGTCATTATTTTTTTTTGGTTTTTTTTTTGTTTGTTTGTTTGTTTGTTTTGCCTTCTCTCTCCTGTCCTTTGAGGGCTCCAATTTCACATGTATCATATCACCTAAATTTATCACACCACTCATTCATTAATGTTCTTTTTATTTATTTTGATTCCTTTTTTCCTCTACATATTTCATCTTGGATAGCATCTATTACAGTTTACAAGTTCCCTAATCTTTTCTTCTGCAATGTTTAATCTGCTGCTGATCTAATCCAATGTATTTTCTTCTCAGATACTGTAGTTTTCATCTCTACAAGTTTGATTTGGGGCTTTAAAAACTCTCTTCCATGACTCTACCTGATTTTTGGAATATATTAAATACCATTATGATTACTATTTTTATGTACTTGTCTGCTGATTCTGACATCTGGGCCAGTTTTAGATTGAGTTCAGTTGTTTGATTTATCTCCTCACTACAGGTTTTATTGTTTTAATTCTTTGCGTATCTGGCTATCTTTGATGATATACCAGGCATATTGAATTTAACCTTGTTAGTTAGGATCTGAATGTTTTGGTATTCCTGTAAATGCTCCAGGATACAGTTAAGTTATTTTGAAATAGTTTGATACTTTTATGTCTTACATTTAAGGTGTGTTAGGCAGACCAAAGCAGCATTTGGTCTGGGGCTAAGTATTTTCCACTACCGAGATAAGTCCTTTCTGAGGTCTCTACCCAATGCCTGTAGTTATGAGGTTTTCTAGAGTGCCTGGTGGAGCAGGCACTATTCCTGGCCCTGTGCAAGCATTGGTCCACTCCCCTCCATTCATCTTGGGTGGTTCTTTTTCTAACCTCAAGTAGTCTGCTCAGGTGCATGCGTGAATTAGCTCTCTGTAGAATACTCCACAGGGACCACCTGCAGATCTCTGGAGTTCTTGCTCTGTGCAGCCCTCTTCTGTTCAGTGCTCTATCCTGGGAATGCTAACTGCCTCAGTTTCCCCAGACTTTCAGTTTTGTCTCCTTAGCTGAAGCAGCTCACGTGGTTTTGTCTCATTCTCCCTCCCTGTGCTGTGGCCTGGAAACTTCCTCAAGTCAATAAGCTGGAGTAATAGTAGGACTCGTTTCAAACATCTGTATTTCCTTTCTGAGGGATCATTGGTCCTGTATTGCTGATGTTTAGTGTCTTGAAAACTATTATTTTATATATTTTGTCTAGGTTGTTGGTGTTTTATGCAAAAGAGTAAAGAGAGCCTTGCTACTATACCTTTACTGGAAGCAAAGGTCCTCTGAAAGTATGTTAAGTGGCCTTCATGTCTAGCTAATCTACAGACTCTATTCAGAGAGCAACTTAATAAGAACCTCAATTTCCTGAGGGCCTTCTGCATGTCAGGCACTATGCTAGGTACGATTATACATAATTTATTCACATACAGGAGAACCTCCATAGTTGACCACCTCCCTACATTGACCCCCTCCTTAAGTTGACCTAATTTTCATAGATCAGACACGTACCACATGTTCTCAGCAGTACAGCAGGCCTAGTTCCTTATGCTGAGCACCTGTATACATTGACCAGTTTGTGGGCCCCTTGGGTGGTCAACTTACAGAGGTTCTACTTTATTTATTGATCATTTATTATAATGTCAGGGATTGTTCTAAGCATTGGAAAGACTTCACTGTACCAAACAGATTTTAAGAATCCCTATCCCTGCAGAGTTCATATTTTAGCAGAGAAAAAGATAATAAGCAAATTAACAATTTAGTTATGTAACACTTTAAAGATTACCAACTGCTATAGAAAAATAAAGAGCAAGATAATGAAGTTTAAAAATAAATGATGGCAGGTTTAGAGAAGGTGTTGAAGGGAGGCTTCTCTAAGAAGGTAAGACATTTGGGGGAGGTGAGGAGTGAGCCAGTGAGGGTCTGGAGGAAGAGCATTTAGGCAGAGTGAGCACCCAGTATAAAGCCCTAGGACAGAAGCATGTGTGGTATATCTAGGAAATCATAAGGAGGTCGGTATCACTGGAGGAAAGAGAACAAAGGGGAGAGTAATCCATAGTGGATGAGGTCGGAGTCATAACCAGGCCTGATGGTGTGAGTTCTTGTAAGTCACTGTAGAGACAATAACTTTTATTCTGGTTGATCTGATCTATGTTTTAAAAGGATCACGCTGGCTGCTCTCTTGATCAGAGATTGTAGAGTGGCAGGGGAAAGCAGGAGACTAGTTAGGACATGAAGCAATAATTCAGGGAAGAGCTGATGATAGTTTGGACCAGGTGGGAGCAGTAGAGATAGAAGTAGTTGGATTCTCAGGTGGCGCCTGTGGCTCAAGGAGTAGGGCACCAGTCCCATATGCCAGAGGTGGCAAGTTCAAACCCAGCCCCGGCCAAAAACCACAAGAAGTACTTGGATTCTGAGGTAGAACTACCTGCATTTCTGGCATATTTAATGTAAAAGGAAGGGTCAGGTTCTATTCAAAGTTTTTGGCCTGAGCAACTGGAAAGACAGGAGTACCATTGACAAGATGAAAAAGACTGTATCTGAGTGAATTTGGGGAAAGATGATCAGGAATTGAAATTTGAATGTGTTACGTTTTAAGATGTCAGTGAGATATCCAAGTGGAAATGTTAAAATAGGAAGTTGGATGTATGTATCCGATGTTCATGGGAGAGGTGCAGGCTGATGGGTCAAGTAAGGTGAAGACTGAGAGTGGACCTGAATCTAGCAATGTGGAGATCTTTGATGAGTTTGGTAATGGCATTTTTGCTGGAATGGTTGGGCTGGATTGGAGTGGATTGGAGACGATGGGAGGTGAGGAATTGAAAACAGAGAGTTTAAACAACATTTTTCAAGGAGTTTTTCTGCAAAGGTGGAACAGAGAAATGTAACAATAACTGGAGGGAAAGGTACCATCAAGAGAGGGTATTTTACAAGCATGTTTAAATACTGATAGGAATAATCCAGAGAGAGGAACGAATTGATAATGTAGGAAAGAGAAAGGAAATTGCGAGAGCCGTGTCCTAGAATGGACATGGGATGTAGGAGAGGACACTGCTATAGCTGGGAGTACAGGTGGTTTAGCTGTGCTGATAGGCAGGAAGGCGTAATATGTAGGTGCAGATGCTGTTAGGAGCATAAGTGTGGTGGTGGGAGTTTATGGAAGTTCTCATCTGATTGCTGCAATTTTGACAGTCAAGTAGGAGCAAGGTCATCAGCTGAAAGTGAGGATGAGGGAGGTAGTGTTAGAATTTTGAACAGAGAGAAGAAAGTGCAAAATAATAAGCTAGGAGAGTGGGAGACTAAATGGACAAAGGAAATGTGAGTATAACTGCCAGTCAGAAGGCTGTGTGCTGTCTCCAGCCACGTTTAGTGTACAAGGTGCAATTACGGATCAGGCTGAGAGATGAATTTAACAAATACGAAGAGTTACTAGAGAGATAGGAAATTAGGGGTGCATGCAAGGGAGTAATTATAATGACAGAGTATGGAATTTAAGCTTGGCAAGAAATAAAGATATAAAGATACTAGGGAAGAATATGGTGATGTAGTGATAGGACCAGTGTAAGCCAGTGGAACTGAAGAATGGTTGGGTCAGAGTAACGTCTAGAAGGAGTGAGCTACGAAAGATGGGAGGGGTTGGTCAGAGAGTAGGTTAGGGTCACAGTAATTGGTGAGGACAATGTCTAGAGCAGTGCTACTCAGTGAGTAGGCGTGGACTGGTGGCAGTCTGTGAACTCTATATTACTAATCAACAGTGAAGTTAAATTCAGAAATTGCAAAGAAATGTTTAGATACACTGCTACAGCATCCAAGCATATGATCAGTGGACCTGTATTTGGAATGCATTTGTTCTGATTTTATTTTGCAAAAATACTAGTCTGCAACAAATTGGATACAAACAAGTCAGGTCCTTCCCCAGCTGAAAACTTTTGTGCACATGGTTAGGTGGGAATGTCTCCAAAAGGTAGAGGCAAGGTCATTGGAAGAGAGGAGTTAGAAGGACTAGTCACCATCATTTCTAGCCTCCAAGATAGAAGGCTGCCTGATTGCACAACTCCAGGGAGTGCCATTCTCATTGCAGTTTTTGTGAACAATACAACTCCATCTGCAGCATGAATGGTGCTCTTAGAGCATTCAAGGAGGTGGCCACTGTGATCCCCATTTTACAGAACAGAAAACAAGCTCAAAGAGGTTAAGTGATTGCCCAAACTCACACAGTTATTAAAGATAGGAACCGAGATTTGAACCAACAACAAGGGTGTTGTACTAAAGTTGGACTCTTTCTGCAACACCATTCTCTGTCATAAGCCTCATGAGAACTGGAGGGAAATGCCTTTTGGGAATGCACTGTGGTTCATATGACCAAGCTGGGCATTTCAGTTTGTTTTAGAGTCACCACTTGTTACAGCTGCTGTGGTTCCATAGCCATCGCTGCTTAGACCTGTCTCTCCAATTCGCCTTTGTTGAACCAAGAGGCTGAAACGCCTCAGGAGCACAACCGCCCGTGTCCTGCAGGGTTTCCTGCACTCTCTGTGCTTTAGCAATTACTTGCATGAAAAGTATGTTCCGAATAGTCGTTTGTGGAATGGTTAGTAAGATTGAGTAATTTTTTTTTTTTTTTTTCAGTTTTTGGCCGGGGCTGGGTTTGAACCCGCCACCTCCGGCATATGGGGCCAGCACCCTACTCCTTTGAGCCACAGGCACCTCCAAGATTGAGTAATTGTAATACTTTCACTCTATTTTAAACCATCTTGTTCACATAGAAGTTCTCTAAAACCTTCAGGTCTTTGATCAGGGCTGAGCAGGCCCACTCTCCCCCTGAGCTTGAGTCCCAGGTGTGCTGGGAGACTCAGAATTTCCAGAAAAGTTGGTTGTTTCCCACTCTCCCCAGGTACATTAAGTTTCTGAGGAACCCCCAAATAAAGTAAGCATTAATCTCTTAGACATTTCCTGGTTTCCTTCACATCTTGCCTTTCCAATGGACCTGAGCAGATACAACAGTAGGGTTAATTTATAAACCTGGTCTGCGTCACAGGACCTGTGAGCACTGAGGTGGCCCACTTCTCCTGGAAAGCCCTGGTGGTGCTCCAAGGCTTACAGAACAAGATCCAGCATTGGAATTAAGGGTTTATGTCTGTGTGGCTCGCCAGACTGTCCCTGTGAAGGCACGGCCAGTGGCATCACACGGCACTTGACACACAGGAAGGACATGCTCCGCAGGAATCAGTTGACCCAGCAAAGGAACTGACCCTCAGCATGTATGGGTATTTTTGTGGTGATGTGTTTAATCTTTTCTGTCTTAAGAAATTCACTAGCATTGATGTATGCACATATCCTGTATATGAAAATAACTTTTGGGCTACCTAGAATAAGACTTATTTTTATATTCGAACACCTGAGTTTTCAGCCAGGGAAGACAAAGAATAAAGAACCCACCAAAACAAATAAATATAACTGGACAGGGCAGGGTCTGATCACTCACTTTAGCTCTAAAGAATGAAAATAGAAGAATTTTATTTTAAAAAATAATACTGCAAATCACAATTTTGGTGTGGCGGAGAGACAAAGGGTTAAAATACCTGAATATGGTAAATGCTAATCATCGCAGTTATTAATTGAAGAGTAACGTGAAACCTCTGACTGGCTTTGCAAACATAACTAGAGTTTTCAAATCCATGTTACTGAGTATTGTCATTAATGTAAGGTTGAAGATCTCGTCCTCTTTTGGAGGTTGTCAGTATAGATGAATTTTAAAATATGGCTATAAACAGAACTACCAAATGAAAGTCTGCTCTTCTTTTCCTCCATCTTGCTAAATTGTTCATTTGATCAATAAGAAATGTAGCTGACACGCAAAGCAACATCAGTGTACACTAAGTTTCACTTCATTTATTTTTATAAATTTGTATTCCATTCAGATGGGGAATACTTCAATTTCAATATGTACCTCATTGACATTAAGGGTCTAGAATCACTCTAATAATGATGGTAAAGATAAGGCATAATATTTCTCCCTAGTTTGCTTACAAAAACATATAAAAACTAGCAAAAAGCTTAACTATTGTACTTAGAGAATTCTTCCTCTTCTAGATTTGAAGATGAAAATATAGCAGACAGTTACATCCTAGTTTTTTTAATTGTGCCTTTTGGAATAATTTGTATATACCTTTTAAATGATTTCAAGTGCCACAAAAAATAATGTTAATAGCTCAAAATCAAAAGTTAAAAAAAAAAAAAAGCCTAAGTATAATTTTTAAAATCTTTTTCTCCTCAAGCGTTTTACGATGGGATAATGAGACAGATGTCTCTCAACTGGAAGGACATTTTGACATTGTTATGTGTGCTGACTGGTAAGTACATAAAAATCACAAAACTCCTGTTAGAAAAAATAGCTTTGCTGGAGTAATTGGGCTGTACTGCTCTGCTGATGGCTAAGCAAAGTCAACAAATGAAGCACAAAGCCACCTTAACCTCAACAAATTAATATTCATCTCCATGTGACAGTTATAAGGTAGTCTTCTATCACACAGTAACTTCTACCACATTATTTCCCAAAGATTGATTTTTGAGAAGCATTTCCATTTTCTGGAATTGCCTCTGTTTCATGCTTGACGTATCAGTAAATGGACGACTTAGGCAAATTGCAAATAATTATGGCTCGGAGAGGAATAGTCTGGAGAAAAAGGAGTTTATCAACACAAACAGCTCAATTAGCTTACTTCTTAGGAGAGATATGACTATTGATATAAGGGAATATGTGTATTTGTACACATATATATACTCCCCAGCAGATAAACATATCTGTGGAGTATCTTTGGGGAAATAGTTTTTCTTAAAATGTTTATTTGCTATCTAATGCTTTCAGGGTATCCAATTATAGTATTTAATTGTACACAAAACAAATATTATAAAATTACATTTTATCCTTATGCAAATGATAGCATTACAATCTCTGATGGGTGCCTGCTTTTAAAAAACAATTTACATTAGATATTTTGTCTTCAGGGTTAGCCTAATCTATGTATTTGTTAATGAAAGTCCGATCCTAAGTTACAGGATAAATGTGCATCATAATTATTTCAGCTTTTGGGAAACATTGACAATTCACAAGTATTTTCTCTGTTCATAGTAAGATCTTATCTGTAGTTTTATCATGTTCTTTATTATGACACTTTAGATTTAAAAACGCAAGTTCAGATTCTGGAGAAGTTCTGTTATGTTGATAAGCCCAATCATGAGATCCAGAACTCAGAGAAGTCTCCCCAGAGGAGAGCTGAGTGAAATTTTCAGGAAGTAGGTTTGCTTTTTCTTTCTCTTCTGAAAAATACTTCTCAAAGAAAAATAAATGTTTTGTTCTATTTGTAGTTGAGGCTTTCTCATTTTTCATGGCCCTCTGAGTGTTTTTGCACCTAATTTCAGAAAACCTTCCCACATGAGAAAAACAGAGATTTCTGACTAATCATGGGTAATGTGCCTCAATTCTATCCCTCATCTAATCAAAAATAAGGAGCTAAAACCTCACCGTATGATTCGAGCAAGTAATTTAGTAAATGCCTTTCCTCACCAAATATGAGAAAGAAGCCTCCAGGTTTCATTGCACAGATGAAGATAATGCTGGCAGGATTAGATCAGATTAAGCATGAAAGTCCAATCAGAGAGCAGCACCAAGAGGGAAGGGGCAGTTTCGTCTTGAAGGTTTAGTTGAGGGTCACACACGATGGGTTTTGATTATGTGGAGAAGGCAGGTCTGGCCAAGAGATTTAGAGTTAAATTTGTCCCTCACACAAATATCAAAACAGCCTGGCTTTGTCATACCTTGTGTTATGGACACTCACACCATGTCATCCTATTTGTACCAGAGAGACAAGCAGAGGAAGTAAGATTTAAGCTCTTTTCTGATTAATGTTCTCAGTTAGGTTAAAAATAGCCACACAACATGTTTGCAAAGCAGTCTTTTTTTCCCTAGCCAACAACAGGGTCACATACAACTGGTATATATAATGCATATTCAGTTTAAGGCTTTCATGACAAATATATAACATAGTAGAGTATTATATGAACACGCACATCCAGGAGCTATGTGAGAATTTATGGCTTCAAATGAACTAAACACACCAAGCTTCATTTTATAAATGGCCTTTCTATGCATGAATTGTTGTTAAGTTTTTTTTTTCCCCTGGTGTTGTAAGTGCCAGAACGTCAGCCTATTTATAATTTCCCATTTGTAAATGTGAAACATTAAGCTACTCTCATTGCGATGCTAATATTATTTCCAAAAGAAAGGCTTTGGTAATGGTCTCCCTTCGTATTCACAGGGACTGGTAAGCTGCTTAGAAACTTAAAAAGTACAGTAATATTACTTGTAATATGGCTCATCTAGCGGCCAAACACGGGATTCCGCGAGTTCTTTATGTCCTGGTGGTTTGGTGTCTCTCTACAAGAGCTCTGGCGTGGATGCTGCTTCTAGGGGCAGGTGGGCGGGCAGACCATGCTGCAGTTTTGTTTTTAAAATGTCACCAAGGAGGAAAAGAAATCTCTATTTGAGGTGCTACCTCCAAGATGAAACCTGAAATACTTGGTGCCAGAGAGAGGAACCCCACGTAAATAGATCACAGCACATCTCACACAACCCCAGTCATGTCAGCACAACTAAGACTGATTCTGGATTAGGCCACAGGAACGTGGAGCAAGAGTCGGAGTTCAAATATTAGGTGCATGGATTAAATTCTTATGGAAGCATTTCCAGCAAGGGTGGCATTGTCTGATTCGCTGAATAGCTAACCAGTGGTAATGCTTGATCCCATTTACATGAAAACAAGCTCTATTCACAAACCTATTCCAAACCCACATTGTGGTTCCAGAAAAAAGTGCATGATTACAACAAGCGGTGATATGTTTATGTGCTTAAATCATTCATATATTCATATATTTACATTCAAACATTCAAAAACCTGTAGGCAGTGGGGGAAAGAACTTATTTCCCAGAAGAGACAGTCTTTTAGTTTGCAACTAAATGTCGTAGCTCAACTGGATTATAAAATAAAGAGGCAAACTGTGAAAGCTAGTCATTATTTCACCGTTCAGCATTATTGACAATGAAAAATAGTTTCATGGTTCAACAGTTCCTAAATAACTTGTAAAATGTCAACTTGGAAATAAACAGAAGGAAAACTCGAGGTACAGCCACAACTTGCAAAAGGATGCTGTTGACAAACATCAAAATATTAGAATATTTAACCACAGGTGTAGGAAAAAACCCTGCCTATTAAGTTCCTCAGTTGACTTGTTTAACGTTGTGTTTAATATAAGGATTCCTTTCTGCTGGAATGCAGGCCAGCCTGGTCCTTGCTGAGTTTAGAATAGTGAGTGATTGTTAATTTTAAGCCTGCCTTTCCAGACTCCGGTTCAATCACAATATAATCTAAGGGTCTGGAAGTAAGATGTTTTTTATCCAATGAATGCTTTCATTCAGTCATTCAGTGTTTGACGGCTCTCCAGTTTATTGTAGCTTTGCAAAAATAGAAATGACTCTGTACGTTTGAATTCTCAAAAGGCTTAGAAAGCATATCTGAAATGCCACCCATCGCTTGCCCAATCCATTGAGCTGGGTTTGTAGGACATTCAGCACATCTGCATGTGCCCTCAGCCTGAGACAGGAAAGAAACGAGGGAAAGAACTTGGGCCTGGAGCGGCACCCCACCCAGCTCGGCCCCCTCGGTGTTTTTACCCTGGCTGTGTAGTGTGGATTATTTATTTTCTTCCTCTCTTTTACTTTACTCTTAATGATGATGGGGAAAAAAGTTTATTTTTTTAAGCTGTTTCCATGAAATTTTTTTTCTCCAAATGGAAATACAATGGGCTCTAGAATCTTTTTTTTTTTTTTAGATGCTATGATCATGGATAGCTCTAAATCATAACTCACAGACTTGTACACCTAAAAACATCTTTAGCCTAAATACAGTCGGCCCTTTCACCTCACATCTAAGAAGATTCAGTCCCCAAGAAAATACATGAATTGGTCAAGATCTCAAAACTAAAAGGATAGAGCCAAGGGAGATCAGAATACAGCATCACCCTGAGCACTCAGAAAAATCAGCTGATACTTAGTGAAGGAGGTCATTCCTCTACTGAAAGTTAAATCCAAAACAGTGAACTTATCCTGGCACATTTCGCCTTGAAAATTACATAGGGGTCTTCCTTTCTTTGGATATAGACAGAGAAAAATGTCTCCTTGTTCCCTACACTAATTAATTTCCCCATGAGGGGAATCACAGATGCTCTATGGTCTGCATAAAATTCGTGATTCTAAGGGAGGAAATGGTCCGGCACCTTTCCTTTGTTGGAAAATCTGTGATTGAGATCAATGAGTGGAACAAAGCAAGTGTTGATGCTACATGTGAATTACACAGAGGGATGTGTGTGTGTGTGTTAATGGCTAAACTAGACTGCCGATGTATTTTGATCAGTAACCGAGGGGAGAGTTAAAATGATATCTCCATCCCCATCACTGACCCACTCAGTCTTTTTTAAATAGATCCACTTAAGCTACTGCTGCTCTCTGAGCCCATTAGGACTTATTTAAGGGGTGAATTTTCAGGAGATTGTATATCATTCCCACTAAAACACATTAAAATTGCTCATATGACATACCCTACAAATGTTATAAATTCTGCATCAGAGTTAAATAGAAAAGTGAGCTTGCTTGGAATAAAGATCTATTAGAGAACTACTAATAGAATTACTTTTGGGAAATTTGATTTCAAGTGATGGGTTAGATGGCATTACCTTTCAAATAACAGTGTTTGGAATGTGTGCTGTGTGTTAAGCTCCCCTTTCCAGTGAGCTGCGAAGTTAACATCTTTGTTGCTCTTACCAACATTAAGTGGAAATAGTACTTTTAAAAACATGTTTAAATGCTGAACCATGCTCCTCCCTTGTCTAAGGTATAGCTCTGTGCAGCAGCCTCCTCTGAGCAAGAACAGCAGCCCTCCTAGGGCCACTGATACTCACCCGTGCTCAGAGAAGGCTGAAGCAGGGCCATAGAGTAGGCGATACCTACCCATGATGTTATATGAGGAGCGGGAAGATCAAATCAGAAGGACCGACCCGCAGCATCAAAAATGGGAGTAGGGCTCCTCGCTGAGGCCCCTCATAGGATGGCCGATGCCAATATTGCTGGGTGTTCTGGCTTAAGCTACAAGAGACCCATTGCTAGAGGAGAAATCCAAGTCATCAGTGGAGTGGTTTTCTGCATTAATTCCCGAACAAAAGCATCTGGAACAGTGATATGGGTTAAGATCCCTCTTCAAAAGTACTTCTGTCCCTGATTTTTAAAAAGATGTAATTGTCAATTTTTATTAAATAGAAGACAGTTACTATTTTGCTATGTTTTGCATTATAAAAATATGACCTAGAAGTGATGGCTCTAAAGCTCAAGATATACACTTGGTCGTTATAATAACTACCTCTACAGCCCAGCTGTTCTTCTCCAAGAAGCAATCAGCCTTTTAGTCTATGGTGTCCTCAGCTCTTTTCCAAATGTTGGGGGTGGGGGAGAGGCGCAGCAACACAGACACGCTTCCTGCCTTCAAGAGGCATAGCGCCTGGGAGGAAGGCTAACCTGCAACGAAGGAACCTTGGAGAACCCACGATGCTCTACTTATGGTACTGTACTTGGAAAACGGGCAGTTCACTGTGTGTGCGAGTAACCAAGATGGCTTTCTAGGCCTCCTACCTGGCCTAACTGCAGCCATCTGAGGACCTAACGCTGTCACTACCCCTCTCCTATGCACATCTCTCACATGGGACGCTCTGTACCCATGTGAGAGATGGTACAAAGTGACAGCTCAGAGAAGCCATAGGGTACTGATGTGAGTCTCAGCCTGCCAATTGGTAGCTGTGCGACTTCAAACCTCACCATGGCTCAGTTTCCTGAGATATAAAATGTGAATAATAATAATAATAACAACACTGGTAACTACCTCATAGGACTGACGTGAAGATTAAATGAGCCTATATGAAATTGTATCCAAAAAATATTGACCTTAATCTTAAGTAGATATAAAACTGATTGAATAATCAGATTGTGGTTTTTTCCTCTTTTTTGCATAATAACATCTAGTTTATTTTATTCTTTTTTTTACTGGCAAGATTACATAAATAAATATTCAATACAAGAAAAAAAAAAAGATTAAATGAGCCAATCCACGATAAGCTCTTAGAAAGTATCTATGGTGGGTGGCGCCTGTGGCTCAGTGAGTAGGGCACTGGCCCCATATACTGAGGGTGGTGGGTTCAAACCTGGCGCCGGCCAAACTACAAAAAAACCCAAAAAATAAGCTGGCGTTGTGGCAGGTACCTGTGGTCCCAGCTCTTTGGGAGGCTGAGGCAAGAGAATCGCCTAAGCCTAGGAGTTAGAGGTTGCTGTGAGCTGTGATGCCACTGCACTCTACCAAGGGCAACAAAGTGAGACTCTGTCTCTAAAAAAAAAAAGGAAAGTTTCTAGTACCTGGTAATCAGCTCGGTGACTGCTGTTTTGTTATTAATATGTGTGTGTCTCTGATATTCTCATGTAATGCGTGTGCTGTTTCTGGCTCATGTCTCAATTATATGTAGTATTGTAACCTCCATGAGGACAGGAATAGCATCCCCATCTTCCTCCTCTCCTGACTGCTTTTCAGTGCTGTATATCCATAGCTACATATGCCCTGACCTTGGCAACCAGACATCCTGGACATTCCAGGACTGTTCAGATTTCAAAGATTCGGCTGCATTTTCTAAGCTCCACGGTTCATATTTATTACATCACATATCCCGTGTGAGATTCAGAAACAGTGGTCCCCATCAATGACCATGGTTGGCAGACTTGAGCAGCTTTGCTTTTTCTTGGCAGAACCCTTCAGCCATGCACAGGAGCCCTTCTCCAGTGGAGGCATAACCCGTGGTGCTGAGCAGCCAGCTCTGCTCTGGTCCCTTTAGCACTAGATGCTTCCACTGACTCCACCGTAACCCCACCCACAGAACATTTCCTTGGCTTTAATAAACATCTAGCTGTCTTAGTCTGTTTTCTGCTGCTATAACAACACATACTATAGGTAGAATAATTTCTAAGGAACCAAAATTTATTTCTCATAGTTCTGGAGGTTGGGAAGTCCAAGCTCAAGGCATCAGCATGTTCAGTGATAATGCCCGCTGACAACAGGGGCAGAATGACCCAAGCAAAGGGGTGATAGACAAGGGACGAAATTCTCTAAAGACCACAGTAGAAAAACGAGGGACCAAGTGAACTGAAAAAAATAAAACATATAGCCGGGCGTTGTGACTGGAGCCTGTAGTCCCGGCTACTCAGGAGGCTGAGGCGAGAGAATCGCCTAAGCCCAAGAGCTGGAGGTTGCTGTGAGCTGTGACACCACAGCATTCTACCAAGGGCAACAAAGTGAGACTCTGTCTCTAAAAATAAAAAATAAATAAAAATAAATAAAAAATAACAAACATGGAGTTCAAAGGAGAAAACTCCAGAATTACCATGGTCTCTGTAACATATTGCCTAAGCCTGTTCTTTGTTCTTGGGGCTATACCCTCCTAGGTCACTGGGTGAGTCTAGTGCTACAGCACTGAGTCTCAGTGCTGTACCTAGTCACTAAAAAGCATTATTCACTGAGATCTGTTCTGTGGTTTGAGTGCAATAGGGTAGCTCGTTCTGTGTGGTCAGCCTCATAGCACCCTTAGTGGGCAGAGAGCGCAGGTGTACGGAGACTAGGCTTGAATGACGAGAAGTGCCCGGAGTGCTTCATCCAACCAAATGACTCCCTCACACAGCAATTTAGAAATGGTTCCTTTATTTCTATGGCTATACCACAGCCCAATCTTGTCTGATCGCCAAAGCTAAGCAGGGTCAGACCTGGTTAGTACTTGGATGGGAGAAATTATCCCTTTAATGTTAACACATGGCCCAGTCACATGTGAATCCTGGCCCATTGCATGTTGATAACTTTAGTTGGGTAATACCACCTATTTTTCTTCTTTCTTTGTATCCTCAGTGAGACACTCGAATGGTAGGAAACAATTTCTCTTTTTTAGTGTTGGGTAAACGTGTCATTAGCCCTGTATTTATCTCCATTAGTATCATTAGACTTGAAAACCCAGTTTAATCTGGATTCTGCTCTCTTCTCATGTCAGTCTGTTTCTGGACCAGTACAGAGCCAGCCTTGTTGATGCAATAAAGAGATTACTCCAGCCCAGGGTGAGTATGTTTCTATTTTTCTTCAGAACACTGGCTACAGAATAATTAGTCTGTGCACAAAGATGGAGAGAGTAATGGAATGGCAGGATTAATGTCATGTAATACTTTAATACTTATTATGTCCAACTTCAATTAGGTCTTCTGATCTATCAGATTCTCTCCTAATCATAACTAGGAAACTTCTTACCCTTGGCCTTCGGATAAGAAACACAGTGGGTAGTAAAATAAATGAAACTGCTTCAAAGATAGTGTGAGATTATTTTTATCAAAGAATTTCTTGAGTCTTTTCCTTTGATAACAGTATCTTCATATTAAAGTAGAAGTATGATATTGAAAGTTTTCTGTTGACTTCTGTCATTTTTAATCCCTTCAATGGTAACCTTTGTCATTGCATTTTTATTTATTGCAAAAAAATACTTTTTTCTTTCTATTTCTGTTTATATTAAAGAAAAAGGACTTTGGATGAATCTGTATATTAAAAGTTCTTTGCTTTAAAAGGAAGCCATTATTTACATATTATAAACATTAGGTCACAATGAAGCCAAGCATGGCATAAAATATTGTGCACATTTTTACATTTATATATCCATTTATGCCTGTGAGTAAATTACAGAGTTTGTATCCACTCTTATTTTGTTGGGCTGTTATACTAAGCTAGGAGGTCCTGCAGCCTAAACGGAGAGTTAATATACATCTATTTGAAGTAAGAAAATGAGTTTTAAGCTCATGCATTTAAAAAAAATCTTATAAGTATGTAAGACTCTTGCTGTGCCATAGGAATTTAAAATAGGTTAACAGTATTAACGTAGTCTAAGACTGGAACTCACATTTATCTGAGAAGACAGCAGAGTGTGCGTGTGTGTGTGTGCGCACGCGCGCAAGCGCATGCACACATGTGTATGTTCTAAAGTTTCATTTTTAAAGTCTTTTTTAAAAGAAGATTTACTCTAGTCTTCTGACCTCAGTGAGACTTATAGACCAATGCCTTTCAGTCTGTCTTTGATATCTTTTCCACATTGGAGGTTCCCAGAGCAATTTGACAATCATCCTTTGCCTTACCCTGTTGCTTTTTATTTTACTATCTCTCTATAGCTCAGATTTTTTTTTTTTTTTTTAGAGACAGAGTCTCACTTTATAGCTCTCGGTAGAGTGCCATGGCGTCACAGCTCACAGCAACCTCCAACTCCTGGGATTAGGTGATTCTCTTGCCTCAGCCTCCCGAGTAGCTGGGACTACAGGCGCCCGCCACAACACCTGGCTATTTTTTTGTTGCAGTTTGGCCGGGGCCAGGTTTGAACCCACCACCCTCGGTATATGGGGCCGGTGCCCTAGCCACTGTATAGCTCAGAAATTTTTAAATAGGCCTCTCAGAGGAGTAACCACAGCTTTGTAAGTGGTAATCAATTCAACTAACTTGGCCTTCTGAGGCTGGTCACTGTGGCTCATACCTGTAGTCCCAACACTTTGGGAGGCTGAGACAGGAGGATCACATAAGGCCAGGAGTTTGGGACCAGCCTGGGCAATAGTGGGACCCCATCTCTACAAAAAATAAAAAATTAGCCAGGCACAATGGTGTGTGCCTGTAGTCCCAGCTTCTCCAGTCTGGGCAATAAAGTCAAGACCCTATCTCTAAAAATATGTAATAACAATAATAATTATAATAATAAATGGCCTTTTCACCTTCTTAGTTCCCTTTGTGAAGTGAATGGTAGGCCTTCCTTTTTTTGTGTTTTCTTTTTTTTTTTTTTCCACCCTGGGTTGAGTGCCTTGGCATCATCGTAACTCAACAGCAACTCAAACTCTTGCGCTCAGGCAGTCCTTGTGCCTCAGCCTCCCCTAGTAGCTGGGCCTACAAATGTGTGCCACCACACCTGCCTAATTTTTCTATAAAGACAGAATCTCACTCTTGCTCAGGCTGGTCTTGAACTCATGAGCTCAAGCAATCCACCCACCTCCATCTCCCAGAGTGCTAGGACTACAGGCGTGAGCCACTGCACCCAGCCAGGTGGTGGGTTTGAGGCAAGGAAAGAACATGTCTCAAGCTGCTGATACCTACTGTGTGGTTGAGTAGATAGCCCTGTTGAGGGCAAACTAGAGAATTTTGGGCCTCTTCATCCATTTGTTCGTCTTGAGTGATTCTTGTGAGCATTTGCAAGACCATATTTTCAGGGAAGGCGCTAATATTCTTGGATGTGAGGGCCTCTATGAAAATGTATCATAAATAAATATGATGCTCACACTGTACAAATAGTACTTCACTCATCACCAATATCCCTTCAAACCCTATTTGTGGCAAATTCTCCATTTCGCAGCAGGTTGCATGATTACTTGGGATCTATGCAAACTGCTCAAGCTATGAACAGACTCAAATGCAGATTGGACTGGAATCTCTGGCAGCTCTTCTGTACCCTCTGATAAACCCTGAACATGCCCCCCACCTGTCTGAAGTGTGGCTCCACATAGCAGCCTTCCTGCTGACTGTAGATACTCAGCCCGAAGAAGGATAGGGCCTGAGAATAGGTGGCTTTTACTCACGCTGTGTGAGCAATGGGAAAACAAAACCAGAGGGGTTCACACTAAGCTGCAGCATTAAAAAAGGGAGTAGGGGCCTCTGTTAGGCCCCTGGGGGAATGACTGACACCCAAGGTTGCCAGGTATTCTAGCCTGAAGTGTAAAGGGCCCATTTTCAGAGGGGAAATCCCAGTTGTGCACGGCATGTGCAAAATGACCAAAATACCAAAATGACCACCCAGAGTCTGATCCCCCTCAGGAGGTCTGAGCAGGTGGGACTGTGCACCTAGGCCCGTAGATGGGTCATGCAGGCACCGCAGTGAACTGCAGCAGTTCCGCATCCTGTGCTGGGGCCCAGAATGTTCCCAAAGCTTGGGGATAACAAGAGGGAAAACTAGACTCTTCTTCCTTTTAGCTCTCAAGGACCCACCCCTGCTGAGTGTACCTGTGTGGAAATCATAGTCCAAGGCTAAGAGAACATTCAAGGGTTTACTCTGTTATAATTAAAACTAGTTTTAATGTTCTCTGAAGCTCAGACAACTGCTCCATGGTTTTGTGGTCCAGTGGCTGATGGTGCCACAAGAGATCCTAAAAGAAACAATATGGGGGGCGCTGTACTGGTGGATCCTGAGTTCTTGGTGATTCAGTGTAAACACAGCAAGTTCATAGGGTACTCAACAAAAACTGCACGTCAGCGAAGTTCAAGTTCATAGCATGGCTTCAGTTTCTGAAGGTAAAGTGCAGTGGTTGGAAACAGTCCAAAAATCTGCTTACAAAACTCAGGTCTGTTCTAACTACCTAGCTTCTCTGAACCTTAGTTTCCTCACCTGTAAAAAGGAAGAACTAATTCCTACCTTGGGGGCTGGTGTTAAATATTCACATATGTAAATTATTAGCACATGCCTGGTACATAGGGGCACTCCGTGAGAAGAGCTGGTTGTTTTCTATTGCTGTCGAAGCTTATGGAGGTTAATACTCATGAGACACTTGCCCAAAGGGATGCTGGCCTGATGATGGGATGTCTGAATTCCAGGCCCAGTCTGACAATAACAGGGTCTGAAACTGTCTCCTGCCCATTTTCCCCAAGGAGGGAGAGTGAGGGAGCTCACCTATCTCTCATAGAGTTCTCTCAGCTCTAAAATCCTCAGTCCTCCTTGCAGACAGAAAGTATACTTGGGCCCTGGAGGCAGAAAGCTCAGGCTCAGATCTGGGCTCTGCAATCAACTGGATCCATGTCTGGGATCCTCAATTTCTCATCTGTAAAATGGAGAGTAAATAGGCCAATGCATTGTGATGTATATGATTGACCCCAAATCTCTCTTCAAAGTTAGCACTTGTTACCCAGAAGAGCTAGAGAGACTTTCTGACCGTGGGGAATTCAGACTGATGAGCAGGGACTCTTTCCAAGCATTTTGTTCTTGGAGAAATGCTGATGGGTGGGGAAGACACATTTTCTTGACCTGGACTTTGAGAATTTCTGCACATAACTAGCATGCTACCTGTGCCCTGCACACATGTGCCAAATACCTGTAGCAGGCCCTGCATTGGTCCCAGGACCATTATCTACCTGGATGAAGATGACGCTTTTTACTACAGTCCCCACTGAGTGGGGGGAGACAGTGCTACTACATCAGCAAGTGCAAGATAATTGCAACATGAAGGTTCAAGTGTCAAGCTGTGGAAAGAAATGCATTCTGCCATTTGGGGGAATGTGGTGGTGCTTGATTTCTAGCTGGAACAAATCAGTTGTTTGGGGTCAAAGGGTCCAGAAGCAAAGAAAGTAGATGGAGAAGGAGGGGTTTCCCTGGCTTTCAGTTTTTGTCAAGGAGTCATGATTGAAGGGAAATAGGATCCCAGCAAGAGCTTAGCCACCACGATGGGCTTCTTGCTTGGCCCAATGGCAATGTCACATCCCAGGGCTGAGCTTAGGTTCTTAGCCAAACAAGCACCCAGACCTTGAACGTCATTGCAGAAAGCTCCAAATTTCATCAAGGGATGTTTGTCACCACCTGAAATGGAAACTTTCCTCAACTTCCAGGTTCAGAGAAACTGTAAAGAAAGATAACTTCTGCCAGAATGCTATAAAGGATCCTAGCAAACTTAAAAGATGAAAAGAATAGAATAGATAGTAAAAAGGAATGAAACCAGCAAATGTTATTCCAAGAAGCATTGCCCCTCCCACTTTCCCTCTGCTGAGTGCCTGCTTGCTGATGATTGACAGTGTGACTTTTTGTCATCATGTTCCCTAAAGTCCGTGACAGCAGCAATGTCCAATATCAGAGGACCCAGATGTAATTTAAAACACAGCCACAGCAGCCTATAAGATGAACTTTGGCCCAGAAATGACAACCAAGAAATGGTATCTACTAATATTCCTCTGAAATATTCCTTTGAGTATAGAGAAGGGAGCCAAGCCCACCAGGCAGTGTGAGTTTCCTCAGGACCACGAAGAGATGGCTAGGGGTGCATGACCAACAGTCCTCAGCTTGTTATCACTGCTGATCAATCGTCAACAATTTGGAAAGATCACTGTGGAATTCACTAACCTTCTTCAGAAATTGGCCCTAACTCACCACCAAATTCCCAGAGTCAGGCCTTTATCCAAGCAGTGCTATAGAAGTAAATCATGGACTCCTGTTTTAAAAGAGCAGTTCATTTTACTGACAAACTTTCTCATCTTAAAAAAAAAATCTTATATTTCAGCTCTCTCCCTTCTGTGCAGACATTTTGTTTTTGCTTGTTCAGAGAAACTGCCTTATGTATGTGGGATTAGTATGGTGCTGAAGGACACTTGAGTTCTTGTCTACTTGCTGGCTCAGAGGCCCAGCAAATCTGTGCTCATTCTTGGTGGAAAGCTAGCTCACTTGGTTGCGGGAGTGTTCTTGACATAGGGGTTGCATGTAGCAATAGAGAGTCCCCAGTTGGTTTTAAGATGCTCTGAGCAGGGGTCCAGCCCTGAGAAGTGCTTTCCTGAAGTCTACCCAGGTGCCGATTCAGCATGTATAATACTGTGTGCTCAGCAGAGAAAACGAAGACATGAGGTAGGATCTCTGTCCCTGAGGAAGTTATAATCTGGTTGCGAAGATGTAACACATACGGACTGCAGGACAGCGTGGAATACAGCTCGGTGCTACTTTTGCTTTGTGCGTCTTCCTGATTGTTGAGCTGCTATCTGCTGGGCCTTGTGCTGGGGAACGTGGGGTGGGGTATAAACATGAATCCAGAGCCTGTGAGACTCACGCTTCAGCAGGACAGATGAACACATGCACTGCCAGGAATTACAGCGCAGGTCAGCGGGCCCTAGGAAGGAGGGCCTAGGAGGAAGCGGCAGTATTGCCACCTGAGCAAGGAAGGTCTCTCTAGTGGCAGTGGTGTCTGACTTAAGCCTAAAACTGCAAGAAGGACTCTCTAGGCTTTGGAGGAAGGGGACAGAAGGTAGTGTCCCTGGTAGGGGGGAACAGTGCTCATATGTGTGGAGCATGAAAACACATGGTGTGGTTTGGGTTCAACAAGACGTTTGCTCTGGCTGGTGTGTAAGAGCATCTGTGTGGTTTGAGGGTTGGGGTTGGAGAGGGCCAGGAGATGAGGTTAAAGACTTGTGGAAGGCCAGGGGCACTATGATGAAGAGAGTGGGCTTTATCACATCAGTCCTAGAGAGACACTGGAAGTTTTTGACCTGTGATGTGTTCGAGATATGGGTTGTAGAAAAATCACTCTGGCCATAGCATAGAGGCTGGATTGGAGTAAGAGCTTGAAATCAATAAGGCTTCTCTGAGGTCCAGCATGGACCAGCTTCCTACCTGGACTTGTCCATTTCAGAGCTAGTAAAGACCGGTAGTTGGGAAAAGGGAATTGAATGGGCATTCACTGAAAGATCCATTTAGCCTCTCAGATATAGACACTGCCCTAGGACCTAGGGTTGGGGGTGGGGCAGGGAGGAAGATATAACCCCGCCCTGATGAAGCTCTCACTCCAGCATGAAAAGCAGACAAGCAATCTCCCAATGTGTCAAGGGCACAGCAGAGGTGTGGGGACCCCAGAGGCAGGGAGTGAGGGTGGCTAACTGGGGGAAGAAGCTCGACGTGGAGGTCAAAGAGGCCAGCAGAGTCAGGGTGTCTAATCTAGGTGCTGAGGGGTGAGTAAGAGATCACCAGGCAAATGAAGAACTAGAGGCAAGAGAGGCATTCCACCCCCAAAATGTCTGCGTGCTCGAAGATACGGGGACATGCAAAACAATGTATCTCAGGCTGTGATTAGGTTGGTCTACTTAGAACTCCAGGTTAGGCTGAGAGAGTGGCAGAGAGGCTACAAAGGCCTGGGCCATGTCACAGAGGATTTGCCTGCCATCCCAGAAGGAGGGACCCATATCAGTTGTTTCCAAATCCTGGAAAATGGCAGAACGTTTTGGTCAGAAATTTTTAGCCAGCACCCTGTTGGTAAAACAGATAAAAGTGAAGCAGCTTTAGCTAAACTGGATGTGAGCCTAGTGCCCCCTCTGTTTCGGTCTCCCTTCTGTCCCTCCAGGCCACTCTTGAAGCAATTCAGAACACAGTGTGAGAACCACCTATAGCAGGTGACAGTGATGTGGAGGAGAGGGATGTGGCATTGAAAAATTTTAAAAGGCAGTGGCCTGATCCCCAGGTTTTCCAGCTTCATTTTGAAAGTGATGGATATGGAAGTGCTTGGTACCCATTAGGTGCTCAGGGTGTGTGTGTGTTGTGACGGATAGTGCTCTGGGCAGGGCAAGAGTTTGGAGTCAGGATATTGAGTTCCATTTTGGACAGAATGGATTAAAGGTGTCTTCAGAGTACCCACATGCAGAGATATGATGTGCGGGCCCTGGGCAATGGCGGCAGCTGTAGTTATAGCCTTGTAGTTAATGCTAAATAAGTGATAGTTGAAGCTGTGGAGTATGGTACAATTGCCTAGAATTAGACAGAAGCCAAGAAAAAGCAGGCAGAGCCGGGGAACCATTGGAAAGTAAAGGGTAGGTGGGAGAGGAGAAGGTGGGAAGGGGATGGAGAGAGACAGAAATGGTAGGAGAGGAAGCAGGTGAAGGCAGTGTCTCAGAAACCAGGAGAAGAAAAAGAAAGTAAACATAAGCTTAAACATGTAATTGGCATTTAATAGGTGGTTGCCTAGAATATTCCTTTTGAAATAAATCTGAAGCATACTTATTTTTTCTAGAAGTGCACACCCTCTAATATATGAGTATAGATTGGTCTGGCAAAATAACAACAACTGAGCTCACAAGGTAAACAGTAGCATTGTTGTTGAATGAACTTGTCTCTTCTCTCCAGGGATAAATGAATTCTCTCAAATTTCTGCTCGTCAGTCAAAATTTTACATTCAATTGAGTGTTCATTCTGAGTTTAAAATGATTCTGTGCGGTGGCACCTATGGCTCAAGGAGTAGGGCACGGGCCCAATATACCAGAGGTGGTAGGTTCAAACCCAGCTCCGGCCAAAAACTGCAACAACAACAAAAAAATTCTGTGACTGAATGCTTAGAAAGTTGTACTTCGGGCTCAGCGCCTGTGGCTCAAGTGGCTAAGGCGCCAGCCACATACACCTGAGCTGGCGGGTTCGAATCCAGCCCGGGCCCGCCAAACAACAATGACGGCTGGAACCAAAAAATAGCTGGGCGTTGTGGTGGATGCCTGTAGTCCCAGCTACTTGGGAGGCGGAGACAGGAGACTCGCTTGAGCCCAAGAGTTTGAGGTTGCTGTGAGCTATGATGCCACGGCACTCTACCCAGGGCAATAACTTGAGGCTCTGTCTCAAAAAAAAAAAAGAAAAAGAAAAAGAAAGTTGTACTTTGGTCAATTGAAAATAATTTCTCTAAACTGATGGGCTAATTTGAAATCTATATTCTTTTTCTTGTTTTGATTTTTGTAGCCTAATTGTAAGACATATTCCTCTGGTCTGGACTGCTTCACAGATGATGGGTTCTCTCCCCTTGGGATACCAGGTGCTTCTAAAACCATTCATTCTGGGAGAGGTGGATGTGGCATTCAGGAGTGGACAGTAGACAGTTACTGAATGAGGTGGATGATGTACTGTCTTCCCTCCTAAACATTAACCCACGCCTCTAAGGTATCTGTATTCAATGAACTGAAAAAGAAAATAAAACTTGTAACCGAGTACTTAGAGATTAAAGCTGCCACTTGCTCACTCTCTTTCTTGTGGGTACAGGGTTGTGTGCAGAACGCTCCCCTCTGAAACTCCATCACAGCAGCTGACTCCGTAAAAGCTTCTTGTACAAAATCTTCTCAAAAGAATAAGCAATGGAACCTGACCTTCAGATTCCCAAAGACTCGCATTTTTTAAATTACTCAACATCTGGGTTTAGTTTATTCTCCCAACAAATATTGACTGAGTGCTTACTATATGCTAGGCTCTGAGAAAATGTGGTGAATAAAACATTAGAAGATCCCGTTGTCATGGAGCCATCATTCCAGCCAGAGGAAGGGGCAATAACAAACAAGATACAATGCGTGGCAGTGGTGATAAGTGCTAAGGACAAAAATAAGGCCGCATGGGGGCTGTGAGCAATAGGAGAGGGCCTACTGTTTTAGACAGAGGGGTTAAGGAAGGGCAGGTAAACTGAGGCCTAAGGGAGGAAAGAGATGTGTGGGCTGAGAGCACTGCCACATACTTGGTTGCAGTCCCTGGCAGCTCACTCCCAGCAGCGAATAGGTGGCATGTGGAAATCACGTGCTTTGTGTACGCAAGTGTCAGCCCATCCAAGAAACCTCTAGACCTGAAACATTACGGGACACAGCAGATGGCTTGAAGACCAACTTTTCATGTGTAACTGTTAAGATAGTTTTTGTAGATGACTTTAAAATATAACAACCTGCATTATTCAAAAACCCAGAAATGGCAAACCAGCTCTTAGAAATGACTAAAATGACCTACTAGCGTTCCCTTTTTTTCTAATGGAGACTTTTGCTCTCCCACTGAGACCCTGTATTGTATCTAGTTTCACATAAAAATGAATTTTTGCTGCTAAGTTTGAAAACCACCTGAAAATAGCAATTAATATTGAAAAAGCTGACAGAACCTTAAGTGTAGGGGCATGATTGGTGCTGCTATAATTATGTGCCTGAGTGTGTACACGTCTGTGTAAACACAGTATGAAAACACACTTGATGTCCAGGACAGTTTATCGGTGTGTTTTCCTTCCAGGTAAGTGAGGGAGGGAAGGGAGAGGGGTAGCGAATGAATGGCATTTAAATAGCACTGTTAGTTGGTGAGAATGTTTTAATCTTACATCTGTATAACCTTGTTTTTCCAATTTTGTTCACATCCATCCCCTCATTTGATTCTCACAACTTGCTGGGGGAGAAGAAAGGTGGGGCAAGCTTTGTTTTTCCCATTTGATGGATGAGAAAACTCAATGGGTCTGCTAGAATGGCTCACAGTTCTCATCTATAAAATGAGGCTGGACTACGTCATCTCCAAGGTCCCTTCTAGCTCAACAGGTTCTGTGACTGTTTTATTTCTGATTGTCCCTAAGTGCCACAGCTGTTTCGTGATGGAGATTCCCTTTAAGTGCAGAATCTCTTCTATCATATGGCTCCTGCTTACACTTCACATCCTCCAGTGCATATTGGATCATCTGTAAAATGCAACACACGAGGTTGTTGAGAGGATCATTGAGGGGATGAAAGGGAGGGTTTGTGAAGTATCCAGCACAGTGGCAACTACCATTATTATTGTCATCACTGTTACTAATGAGGAGACAATGTAGTGGCAGTGGTGGAAGTATCTTCTCATTAGGGAAAGAGCATCAGTGTTGGAGCTTCTAACACTTCCTGGGAGAGCTGTTGATAGCTACGCATAGGGTGGTCCGGAGACTGAAGCAGATGATATGCCCAGCCCCGGGTCTGATGACCATATGCTCAAGAAGTGGATGGTAGGTATCTTTCATAAGGAACTGGGGTATATTTTCCTGATTCTCTCAAAAGCTGAAGTGGTTTCACCTCATATTTCACAGAGGTGAAGTATAACCACGAAATTAACAGAAGCATACAGCCAAGTTTAGAAAAAAATAGAAAGAAAAAGAGATTCTGAAGTGTGGTCACTCTGTACACATCTGGGAGAGGGAGGAAAGATATGCATGCACCCAGTAGTTAGCCAATTGTTGTGAGGTTTGATGTCAGAGAGTCTCTGAAATTTAGGATTTTATTAAAGTCCTCCCATTCTCCCCAACGCCACAATCTCATACGACTGTGGAATACTTAGAAAAGCCTGTTTACCCTCGTTATACCACTTTCTTTGCAAAGCAATCATTTGAGTCCTGTGAGGAGCAGCTTTGCCATAGCGATGACCCTGATGAGGGATTCAGTGAAGTTGGAAACCAAAGATCCTGGAGCCTTGTCTCTGATGGCAGGTCACAGGCAACGGCTGGTGTAGGACTGAAACGTGAAAACTCTCCAATGGGAATTGTGATGATTTGTCTCTACAAAGGATTTCTTGGTACTGAATTTTCAGGGCACAACAAAGTAACATATATAAGCATTTGTGAGCTTATATATGCTCACCTGCTCTGGAGCTGTGTTGGGGGTATGTTGGAAGGTGCTAACAGGTCACAAAGTGAGTGGAAGTACCCTAGACTAGTTACTCAAAACCTAGTAGATAGTTTAAGCTATTGGACCCAGATGGTGGGTGTTATTCAGAACACCAACTTTTAACCATATTTTATTAAATGCATTATTTGAAAGGATAAAACAAAGCAACTAGACCTTTGAATGTGAATTTTGTTTTTCTTATTTGATGTATATCTATCCTGGAAATTATTCTTACTGTGACTACCCATCCTGTGTGGATGTCTCAAGAACAACTGAGTTTTTCTGTCTGAGAGCAGTACGTTAAATGCTTTGACCAATGTCTGTTATATTTGGTTGCCTTCCAATTTTAAAATGTGTGAATTTTCTTTTTAATGTTCTAGGGGAAAGCAATGGTATTTGCCCCACGCCGAGGGAATACTTTAAACCAGTTTTGCAATCTAGCTGAAAAAGCTGGTTTCTCTATCCAAAGACATGAAAATTATGATGAACACATTTCAAACTTCCACTCCAAGGTTAGTTTTCTGCTTGTGTTAGATAACACTTTAATCCGCATTGCATTTTGAAGAGATCATGGTCTTTTTGGCAGGTAACCTAAATATTTGATTAAAGTACTCCTTGGGTGTGTTGCTTCCGAACAGCAATTTGTATCTGATTATTTTGTGTGGTAAAGCCATCTTTTATCTTTGCATGTCTAGAAGGATTTTACAGAAACCATTCTTGTTTACTCCTTTCTCTGAAACAAACTAATCTTTTCATTCATAATAGACTAATTTGTAGGATGCAAGGGGAGGTGGCATAGAATGAATGATAAACATGCGTTTATATTTTAATGAAAAACCTTCAGCTTTTAAGTAGGTTAAATGGTTAGCCGCACTGAAATAAATAGAAGGTGAAGTCTAACTGTATCATGTTGGACTGTAAATCTTTATCTCTGCTTGTTTTATGGCTGGGTCAGTTGGCAGTTTGAGGCTGTTAAATCTCATACAGAATTTCACAGTTGTGGGGTTATATGTCAGATCGAGGCACTACAAGATTTAGGTCAAAAGCACTTATCTGAGAGTGATTTCTAAGCCTGCTTACATAAAGCAATGTTATCAGCCTTTTATTATTTATAGGTATAGAGCAATATAGGACACTGAGAGGCAAGTGTTTCACCAAAAACTTTTTAGGATCCTCACATTGGCTAATATATGTCACAGTGACTAGTATAACATGCATTACTTCTGTAATTTTGTGCCTTACAGAAAACTCCATTCACTGAGGCAGTATGACCTTGGCAAGGGACTTTAACTTGTCAGGATTTCACAAGTTGTGACTGCAGAAAAGTAAAGGCCTGAGCTCAATTTTCTCTTGGGACAATGTGAACTGCATTCTTCATTACCCAGAACTATGAAATACTGAAGCAGTGTGTAAGCTTTTGAAAAATTATATGCAAAATGGATCGGATCTTTCAAGCAAGAGAAAGGAAATTCTCACTTTCTTGAAATGGGTTTATTTCTTTGTGTATTCAAGGCTG